>NC_140999.1:74747838-74812472 GCF_052327205.1 Somniosus microcephalus | reverse complement strand
GGGGGATTGTGATCGAGGGGAGTGTGATCGAGGGGAGTGTGATCAGGGGAATGTGATCGTGGGAGTGTGATCGGGGGAGTGTGATCGGGGGAGTGTGATCGGGGGAGTGTGATCGGGGGGAGTGTGATCGGGGGGAGTATGATCGGCGGGCGTGTGATCGGCGAAGTGTGATCGGGGGGAGTGTGTTCGGGGGGAGTGTGTTCGGCGCGATGGTGATGGGGGGACTGTGATCGGGGGTGTGTGATCGGGGGAGTGTGATCGGGGGGAGTGTGATCAGGAGAGTGTGATCGGGGGAGTGTGATCGGGGGAGTGTGATCGGGGGAGTGTGATCAGGGGGAGTGTGATCGGGGGAGTGTGATCGGGGGAGTGTGGTCGGGGGAGTGTGATCGGGGGGTAGTGTGTTTGGAGGAGTGAGATCGGGGGGAGTGTCATCGGGGGGAGTGTGATCGGTTGGACTGTGACCGGGGGGAGACTGATCGGTGGTTGTGATCGGGGGAGTGTGATTGGGGGGTGTGTGATCAGGGGGAATGTGATCGGGGGAGTGTGATCGGGGGAATGTGATCGGGGAAATGTGATCGGGGGCAGTGTGGTCGGGGGGAGTGTGATCGGGGGAGTGTGATCGGGGGAGTGTGATCGGCGGGAGTGTGATCGGGGGGAGTGTGATCGGGGGGTGTGTGATCGGGGGAGTGTAATCGTGGGGAGTGTGATCGGGGGGAGTGTGATCGGGGGGAATGTGATCGGGGGAGTGTGATTGGGCGAGTCTGATCGGGCGAGTGTGATCGGGGGGAGTGTGATCGGGGGGAGTGTGATCGGGGGAGTGTAATCGTGGGGAGTGTGATCGGGGGTAGTGTGATCGGGGGAGTGTGATCGGGTGGAGTGTGATCGGGGGAGTGTGATCGGGTGAGTGTGATCGGGGGGAGTGTGATCGGGGGGAGTGTGATCGGGGGGAGTGTGATTGGGGGGAGTATGATCGGCGGGAGTGTGATCGGCGAAGTGTGATCGGGGTGAGTGTGTTCGGGGGGAGTGTGTTCGGGGCGAGTGTGATGGGGGGACTGTGATAGTGGGGAGTGTGATCGAGGGAGTGTGATCGGGGGTGTGTGATCGGGAGAGTGTGATCGGGCGAGTGTGATCGGGGGAGTGTGATCGGGGGAGTTTGATCGGGGGAGTGTGGTCGGGGGAGTGGGATCGGGGGGTAGTGTGTTTGGAGGAGTGAGATCGGGGGAGTGTGATCGGGGGAGTGTGATCGTGGGAATGTGATCGGGGGGAGTGTGGTCAGGGGGAGTGTGATCGGGGGAGTGTGATCGGGGGAGTGTGATCGGGGGGAGTGTGATCGGGGGAGTGTAATCGTGGGGAGTGTGATCGGGGGGAGTGTGATCGGGGGAGTGTGATCGGGGGGAGTGTGATCGAGGGGAATGTGATCGGGGAGTGTGATCGGGCGAGTCTGATCGGGCGAGTGTGATCGGGGGGAGTGTGATCGGGGAGAGTGTGATCGGGGGGAGTGTGATCGGGGTAGTGTAATCTTGGGGAGTGTGATCAGGGGTAGTGTGATCGGGGGAGTGTGATCGGGTGGAGTGTGATCGGGGGAGTGTGATCGGGTGAGTGTGATCGGGGGGAGTGTGTTCGGGGAGAGTGTGATCGGGGGGTGTGTGATCGGGCGGAGTGTGATCGGGGGAGTGTGATCGGGGGAGTGTGATCGGGGGGTGTGTGATCGGGGGAGAGTGATCGGGGGAGTGTGATCGGGGGAGTGTGATAGTGGGGAGTGTGATCGGGGGGAGTGTGATCGGGGGAGTGTGATCGGGGTAGTGTGATCGGGGGGAGTGTGATCGGGGGAGTGTGATCGGGGAGTGTGACCGGGGGGAGTGTGATCGGGGGGAGTGTGATTGGGGGGAGTGTGATCCGGGGGAGTGTGATCGGGGGGAGTGTGATCGGGGGATTGTGATCGGGTGAGTGTGATCGGCGGGAGTGTGATCGGGGCGAGAGTGATCGGGGGGAGTGTGATCGGGGGGAGTGTGATCGGGGGGAGTGTGATCGGGGGAGTGTAATCGTGGGGAGTGTGATCGGGGGGAGTGTGATCGGGGGAGTGTGATCGGGGGGAGTGTGATCGTGGGGAATGTGATCGGGGAGTGTGATCGGGCGAGTCTGATCGGGCGAGTGTGATCTGGGGGAGTGTGATCGGGGGGAGTGTGATCGGGGGAGTGTAATCGTGGGGAGTGTGATCAGGGGTAGTGTGATCGGGGGAGTGTGATCGGGTGGAGTGTGATCGGGGGAGTGTGATCGGGTGAGTGTGATCGGGGGGTGTGTGATCAGGGGGAGTGTGATCGGGTGAGTGTGATCGGGGGGAGTGTGTTCGGGGAGAGTGTGATCGGGGGGAGTGTGATCGGGGCGAGTGTGATCGGGGGAGTGTGATCGGGGGAGAGTGATCGGGGGGAGTGTGATCGGGGGAGAGTGATCGGGGGAGTGTGATCGGGGGAGTGTGATAGTGGGAAGTGTGATCGGGGGGAGTGTGATCGGGGGAGTGTAATCGGGGGGAGTGTGATCGGGGGAGTGTGATCGGGGAGTGTGACCGGGGGGAGTGTGATCGGGGGAGTGTGATGGGGGGAGTGTGATCCGGGGGAGTGTGATTGGGGGGAGTGTGATCGGGGGATTGTGATCGGGTGAGTGTGATCGGCGGGAGTGTGATCGGGGCGAGAGTGATCGGGGGGAGTGTGATCGGGGTGAGTGTGATCAGGGGGAGTGTGATCGGGGGAGTGTAATCGTGGGGAGTGTGATCGGGGGGAGTGTGATCGGGGGAGTGTGATCGGGGGGAGTGTGATCGGGGGGAGTGTGATCGTGGGGAATGTGATCGGGGAGTGTGATCGGGCGAGTCTGATCGGGCGAGTGTGATCTGGGGGAGTGTGATCGGGGGGAGTGTGATCGGGGGAGTGTAATCGTGGGGAGTGTGATCAGGGGTAGTGTGACTGGGGGGAGTGTGATCCGGGGGAGTGTGATCGGGGGGAGTGTGATCGGGGGATTGTGATCGGGTGAGTGTGATCGGCGGGAGTGTGATCGGGGCGAGAGTGATCGGGGGGAGTGTGATCCGGGGCAGTGTGATCGGGGGAAGTGTGATCGGGGGAGTGTGATCGGGTGAGTGTGATCGGCGGGAGTGTGATTGGGGGGAGTATGATCGGGGGGAGTGTGATCGGGGGGAGTGTGATCAGGGAAGTGTGACCGGGTGCTGTGTGATCGGGGGGAGTGTGAACGGAGGGAGTGTGAGCGGGGGGAGTGTGAATGGGGGCAATGTGATCGGGGGAGTGTGATTTGGGGGAGTGAGATCGGGGGGAGTGTGATTGGGGGAGTGTGATCGGGGGGAACGTGATCCGGGGGAGTATGATCGGGGGGAGTGTGATCGGGGGAGTGTGATCGGGTGAGTGTGATCGGCGGGAGTGTGATCGGGGGGAGTATGATTTGGGGGAGTGTGATCGGGGGGGTGTGATCGGGGAAGTGTGACCGGGTGCTGTGTGATCGGGGGGAGTGTGAGCGGGGGGAGTGTGATCGGGGGAGTGTGATTGGGGGAGTGAGATCGGGGGGAGTGTGATTGGGGGAGTGTGATCGGGGGAGTGTTATCGGGGGCGTGTGATCGGGGGAGTGAGATCGGGGGGAGTTTCATCGGGGGAGTGTGATCGGGGGGAGTGTGATCGGGGGCGTGTGATCGGGGGGAGTGTGATCGGGGGGACTGTGATCGGGGGGAGTGTGATCGGGGGAGTGTGATCGGGGCAGTGTGATCGGGGGGAGTGTCATCGGGGGAGTGTGATCGGGGGGAGTGTGATCAGGGGAGTGTGATCGAGGGGAGTGTGATCGAGGTGAGTGTGATCAGGGGAGTGTGATCGTGGGAGTGTGATCGGGGGAGTGTGATCGGGGGAGTGTGATCGGGTGAGTGTGATCGGGGGAGTGTGATCGGGGGTACTGTGATCGGGGGGAGTGTGATCGGGGGAGTGTGATCGGGGCAGTGTAATCGGGGGGAGTGTGATCGGGGGAGTGTGATCGGGGTGAGTGTGATCGGGGGATTGTGATCGGGGGGAGTGTGATCGAGGGGAGTGTGATCAGGGGAATGTGATCGTGGGAGTGTGATCGGGGGAGTGTGATCGGGGGAGTGTGATCGGGTGAGTGTGATCGGGGGAGTGTGATCGGGGGAGTGTGATCGGGGGGAGTGTGATCGGGGGGAGTGTGATCGGCGGGAGTGTGATCGGCGAAGTGTGATCGGGGGGAGTGTGTTCGGGGGGAGTGTGTTCGGGGCGAGTGTGATGGGGGGACTGTGATCGGGGGAGTGTGATCGGGGGAGTGTGATCGGTGGGAGTGTGATCGGGAGAGTGTGATCGGGGGATTGTGATCGGGGGAGTGTGATCGGGGGAGTGTGATCAGGGGGAGTGTGATCGGGGCAGTGTGATCGGGGGAGTGTGGTCGGGAGAGTGTGATCGGGGGGTAGTGTGTTTGGAGGAGTGATATCGGGGGGAGTGTCATCGGGGGGAGTGTGATCGGTTGGACTTTGACCGGGGGGAGACTGATCGGTGGTTGAGATCGGGGGAGTGTGATTGGGGGGGGTGTGATCAGGGGGAATGTGATCGGGGAGTGTGATCGGGGGAATGTGATCGGGGGAATGTGATCGGGGGGAGTGTGATCGGGGGGAGTGTGATCGGGGGAGTGTTATCGGGGGGCGTGTGATCGGGGGAGTGAGATCGGGGGGAGTTTCATCGGGGGAGTGTGATCGGGGGGAGTGTGATCGGGGGCGTGTGATCGGGGGGAGTGTGATCGGGGGGACTGTGATCGGGGGGAGTGTGATCGGGGGAGTGTGATCGGGGCAGTGTGATCGGGGGGAGTGTCATCGGGGGAGTGTGATCGGGGGGAGTGTGATCAGGGGAGTGTGATCGAGGGGAGTGTGATCGAGGGGAGTGTGATCAGGGGAGTGTGATCGTGGGAGTGTGATCGGGGGAGTGTGATCGGGGGAGTGTGATCGGGTGAGTGTGATCGGGGGAGTGTGATCGGGGGTACTGTGATCGGGGGGAGTGTGATCGGGGGAGTGTGATCGGGGTAGTGTAATCGGGGGGAGTGTGATCGGGGGAGTGTGATCGGGGTGAGTGTGATCGGGGGATTGTGATCGGGGGGAGTGTGATCGAGGGGAGTGTGATCAGGGGAATGTGATCGTGGGAGTGTGATCGGGGGAGTGTGATCGGGGGAGTGTGATCGGGTGAGTGTGATCGGGGGAGTGTGATCGGGGGGAGTGTGATCGGGGGGAGTATGATCGGCGGGAGTGTGATCGGCGAAGTGTGATCGGGGGGAGTGTGTTCGGGGGGAGTGTGTTCGGGGCGAGTGTGATGGGGGGACTGTGATCGGGGGAGTGTGATCGGGGGAGTGTGATCAGTGGGAGTGTGATCGGGAGAGTGTGATCGGGGGATTGTGATCGGGGGAGTGTGATCGGGGGAGTGTGATCAGGGGGAGTGTGATCGGGGCAGTGTGATCGGGGGAGTGTGGTCGGGATAGTGTGATCGGGGGGTAGTGTGTTTGGAGGAGTGATATCGGGGGGAGTGTCATCGGGGGGAGTGTGATCGGTTGGACTTTGACCGGGGGGAGACTGATCGGTGGTTGAGATCGGGGGAGTGTGATTGGGGGGGGTGTGATCAGGGGGAATGTGATCGGGGAGTGTGATCGGGGGAATGTGATCGGGGGAATGTGATCGGGGGGAGTGTGGTCGGGGGGAGTGTGATCGGTGGAGTGTAATCGTGGGGAGTGTGATCGGGGGGAGTGTGATCGGGGGAGTTTGATCGGGGGGAGTGTGATCGGGGGGAATGTGATCGGGGCAGTGTGATCGGGCGAGTCTGTTCGGGCGAGTGTGATCGGGGGGAGTGTGATCGGGGGGAGTGTGATCGGGGGAGTGTAATCGTGGGGAGTGTGATCGGGCGTAGTGTGATCGGGGGAGTGTGATCGGGTGGAGTGTGATCGGGGGAGTGTGATCGGGTGAGTGTGATCGGGGGAGTGTGGTCGGGAGAGTGTGATCGGGGGGTAGTGTGTTTGGAGGAGTGATATCAGGGGGAGTGTCATCGGGGGGAGTGTGATCGGTTGGACTTTGACCGGGGGGAGACTGATCGGTGGTTGAGATCGGGGGAGTGTGATTGGGGGGGGTGTGATCAGGGGGAATGTGATCGGGGAGTGTGATCGGGGGAATGTGATCGGGGGAATGTGATCGGGGGGAGTGTGATCGGGGGGACTGTGATCGGGGGGAGTGTGATCGGGGGAGTGTGATCGGGGCAGTGTGATCGGGGGGAGTGTCATCGGGGGAGTGTGATCGGGGGGAGTGTGATCAGGGGAGTGTGATCGAGGGGAGTGTGATCGAGGGGAGTGTGATCAGGGGAGTGTGATCGTGGGAGTGTGATCGGGGGAGTGTGATCGGGGGGAGTATGATCGGCGGGAGTGTGATCGGCGAAGTGTGATCGGGGGGAGTGTGTTCGGGGGGAGTGTGTTCGGGGCGAGTGTGATGGGGGACTGTGATCGGGGCAGTGTGATCGGGGGAGTGTGATCGGTGGGAGTGTGATCGGGAGAGTGTGATCGGGGGATTGTGATCGGGGGAGTGTGATCGGGGGAGTGTGATCAGGGGGAGTGTGATCGGGGCAGTGTGATCGGGGGAGTGTGGTCGGGAGAGTGTGATCGGGGGGTAGTGTGTTTGGAGGAGTGATATCGGGGGGAGTGTGATCGGTTGGACTTTGACCGGGGGGAGACTGATCGGTGGTTGAGATCGGGGGAGTGTGATTGGGGGGGGTGTGATCAGGGGGAATGTGATCGGGGAGTGTGATCGGGGGAATGTGATCGGGGGAATGTGATCGGGGGGAGTGTGGTCGGGGCGAGTGTGATCGGTGGAGTGTAATCGTGGGGAGTGTGATCGGGGGGAGTGTGATCGGGGGAGTTTGATCGGGGGGAGTGTGATCGGGGGGAATGTGATCGGGGGAGTGTGATCGGGCGAGTCTGTTCGGGCGAGTGTGATCGGGGGGAGTGTGATCGGGGGGAGTGTGATCGGGGGAGTGTAATCGTGGGGAGTGTGATCGGGCGTAGTGTGATCGGGGGAGTGTGATCGGGTGGAGTGTGATCGGGGGAGTGTGATCGGGTGAGTGTGATCGGGGGGAGTGTGACCGGGGGGAGTGTGATCGGGGGGAGTGTGATCGGGGGGAGTGTGATCGGGGGAGTGTAATCGTGGGGAGTGTGATCGGGGGGAGTGTGATCGGGGGAGTGTGATCGGGGGGAGTGTGATCGGGGGGAATGTGATCGGGGAGTAAGATCGGGCGAGTCTGATCGGGCGAGTGTGATCGGGGGGAGTGTGATCGGGGGGAGTGTGATCGGGGTAGTGTAATCTTGGGGAGTGTGATCAGGGGTAGTGTGATCGGGGGAGTGTGATCGGGTGGAGTGTGATCGGGGGAGTGTGATCGGGTGAGTGTGATCGGGGGGAGTGTGTTCGGGGAGAGTGTGATCGGGGGGTGTGTGATCGGGCGGAGTGTGATCGGGGGAGTGTGATCGGGGGAGTGTGATCGGGGGGTGTGTGATCGGGGGAGAGTGATCGGGGGAGTGTGATCGGGGGAGTGTGATAGTGGGGAGTGTGATCGGGGGGAGTGTGATCGGGGGAGTGTGATCGGTGTAGTGTGATCGGGGGGAGTGTGATCGGGGGAGTGTGATCGGGGAGTGTGACCGGGGGGAGTGTGATCGGGGGGAGTGTGATTGGGGGGAGTGTGATCCGGGGGAGTGTGATCGGGGGGAGTGTGATCGGGGGATTGTGATCGGGTGAGTGTGATCGGCGGGAGTGTGATCGGGGCGAGAGTGATCGGGGGGAGTGTGATCGGGGGGAGTGTGATCGGGGGGAGTGTGTTCGGGGGAGTGTAATCGTGGGGAGTGTGATCGGGGGGAGTGTGATCGGGGGAGTGTGATCGGGGGGAGTGTGATCGTGGGGAATGTGATCGGGGAGTGTGATCGGGCGAGTCTGATCGGGCGAGTGTGATCTGGGGGAGTGTGATCGGGGGGAGTGTGATCGGGGGAGTGTAATCGTGGGGAGTGTGATCAGGGATAGTGTGATCGGGGGAGTGTGATCGGGTGGAGTGTGATCGGGGGAGTGTGATCGGGTGAGTGTGATCGGGGGGTGTGTGATCAGGGGGAGTGTGATCGGGTGAGTGTGATCGGGCGGAGTGTGTTCGGGGAGAGTGTGATCGGGGGGAGTGTGATCGGGGCGAGTGTGATCGGGGGAGTGTGATCGGGGGAGAGTGATCGGCGGGAGTGTGATCGGGGGAGAGTGATCGGGGGAGTGTGATCGGGGGAGTGTGATAGTGGGAAGTGTGATGGGGGGAGTGTGATCGGGGGAGTGTGATCGGGGGAGTGTAATCGGGGGGAGTGTGATTGGGGGAGTGTGATCGGGGAGTGTGACCGGGGGGAGTGTGATCGGGGGGAGTGTGATGGGGGGAGTGTGATCCGGGGGAGTGTGATCGGGGGGAGTGTGATCAGGGGATTGTGATCGGGTGAGTGTGATCAGCGGGAGTGTGATCGGGGCGAGAGTGATCGGGGGGAGTGTGATCGGGGGAAGTGTGATCGGGGGGAGTGTGATCGGGGGAGTGTAATCGTGGGGAGTGTGATCGGGGGGAGTGTGATCGGGGGAGTGTGATCGGGGGGAGTGTGATCGTGGGGAATGTGATCGGGGAGTGTGATCGGGCGAGTCTGATCGGGCGAGTGTGATCTGGGGGAGTGTGATCGGGGGAGTGTAATCGTGGGGAGTGTGATCGGGGGGAGTGTGATCGGGGGAGTGTGATCGGGGGGAGTGTGATCGTGGGGAATGTGATCGGGGAGTGTGATCGGGCGAGTCTGATCGGGCGAGTGTGATCTGGGGGAGTGTGATCGGGGGGAGTGTGATCGGGGGAGTGTAATCGTGGGGAGTGTGATCAGGGGTCGTGTGATCGGGGGAGTGTGATCGGGTGGAGCGTGATCGGGGGAGTGTGATCGGGTGGAGTGTGATCGGGGGGAGTGTGATCGGGGGGAGTGTGATCGGGGGGAGTGTGATCGGGGGAGTGTGATCGGGGGAGTGTTATCGGGGGGAGTGTGATCGGGGGAGAGTGATCGGGGGAGTGTGATCGGGGGAGTGTGATAGTGGGGAGTGTGATCGGGGGGAGTGTGATCGGGGGAGTGTGATCGGGGGAGTGTGATCGGGGGGAGTGTGATCGGGGGAGTGTGATCGGGGAGTGTGACCGGGGGGGTGTGATCGGGGGGAGTGTGATCGGGGTGAGTGTGATCGGGGGAAGTGTGATCGGGGGAGTGTGATCGGGTGAGTGTGATCGGCGGGAGAGTGATTGGGGGGAGTATGATCGGGGGGAGTGTGATCGGGGCAGTGTGATCAGGGAAGTGTGACCGGGTGCTGTGTGATCTGGGGGAGTGTGACCGGAGGGAGTGTGAGCGGGGGGAGTGTGAATGGGGGCAATGTGATCGGGGGAGTGTGATTTGGGGGAGTGAGATCGGGGGGAGTGTGATTGGGGGAGTGTGATCGGGGGGAACGTGATCCGGGGGAGTGTGATCGGGGGGAGTGTGATCGGGGGAGTGTGATCGGGTGAGTGTGATCGGCGGGAGTGTGATCGGGGGGAGTATGATTTGGGGGAGTGTGATCGGGGGGGTGTGATCGGGGAAGTGTGACCGGGTGCTGTGTGATCGGGGGGAGTGTGAGCGGGGGGAGTGTGATCGGGGGAGTGTGATTGGGGGAGTGAGATCGGGGGGAGTGTGATTGGGGGAGTGTGATCGGGGGAGTGTTATCGGGGGGCGTGTGATCGGGGGAGTGAGATCGGGGGGAGTTTCATCGGGGGAGTGTGATCGGGGGGAGTGTGATCGGGGGCGTGTGATCGGGGGGAGTGTGATCGGGGGGACTGTGATCGGGGGGAGTGTGATCGGGGGAGTGTGATCGGGGCAGTGTGATCGGGGGGAGTGTCATCGGGGGAGTGTGATCGGGGGGAGTGTGATCAGGGGAGTGTGATCGAGGGGAGTGTGATCGAGGTGAGTGTGATCAGGGGAGTGTGATCGTGGGAGTGTGATCGGGGGAGTGTGATCGGGGGAGTGTGATCGGGTGAGTGTGATCGGGGGAGTGTGATCGGGGGTACTGTGATCGGGGGGAGTGTGATCGGGGGAGTGTGATCGGGGCAGTGTAATCGGGGGGAGTGTGATCGGGGGAGTGTGATCGGGGGAGTGTGATCGGGGTGAGTGTGATCGGGGGATTGTGATCGGGGGAGTGTGATCGAGGGGAGTGTGATCAGGGGAATGTGATCGTGGGAGTGTGATCGGGGGAGTGTGATCGGGTGAGTGTGATCGGGGGAGTGTGATCGGGGGAGTGTGATCGGGGGGAGTGTGATCGGGGGGAGTATGATCGGCGGGAGTGTGATCGGCGAAGTGTGATCGGGGGGAGTGTGTTCGGGGGGAGTGTGTTCGGGGCGAGTGTGATGGGGGGACTGTGATCGGGGGAGTGTGATCGGGGGAGTGTGATCGGTGGGAGTGTGATCGGGAGAGTGTGATCGGGGGATTGTGATCGGGGGAGTGTGATCGGGGGAGTGTGATCAGGGGGAGTGTGATCGGGGCAGTGTGATCGGGGGAGTGTGGTCGGGAGAGTGTGATCGGGGGGTAGTGTGTTTGGAGGAGTGATATCGGGGGGAGTGTCATCGGGGGGAGTGTGATCGGTTGGACTTTGACCGGGGGGAGACTGATCGGTGGTTGAGATCGGGGGAGTGTGATTGGGGGGGGTGTGATCAGGGGGAATGTGATCGGGGAGTGTGATCGGGGGAATGTGATCGGGGGAATGTGATCAGGGGGAGTGTGGTCGGGGGGAGTGTGATCGGTGGAGTGTAATCGTGGGGAGTGTGATCGGGGGGAGTGTGATCGGGGGAGTGTGATCGGGGGGAGTGTGATCGGGGGGAATGTGATCGGGGGAGTGTGATCGGGGGAGTGTGATCGGGGGGAGTGTGATCGCGGGAGTATGATCGGGGAGTGTGATCGGGGGAGTGTGATCGGGGGGGGTGATCGGGGGAGTGTGATCGGGGGAGTGTGATCGGGCGGAGTGTGATCGGGGGAGTGTGATCGGGGGAGTGTGATCGGGGGGAGTGTGATCGGGGGGAGTGTGATCGGGGGAGTGTGATCGGGGGAGTGTGATCGGGGGGAGAGCGATCGGGGGAGTGTGATCGGGGAGTGTGATCGGGGGGAGTGTGATCGTGGGAGTGTGATTGGGGGGAGTGTGATCCGGGGGAGTGTGATCCGGGGGAGTGTGATCGGGGGGAGTGTGATCGGGGGATTGTGATCGGGTGAGTGTGATCGGCGGGATTGTGATCGGGGAGAGTGTGATCGGGGGGAGTGTGATCCGGGGGAGTGTGATCGGGGGGAGTGTGATCGGCGGACTGTGATTGGGGGGAGAGTGATCGGGGGGAATGTGATCGGGGGGAGTGTGATCGGGTGTTTGTGATCGGGGAAGTGTGATCGTGGGGAGTGTGATCGGGGGAGTGTGATCGGGGGACTGTGATTGGGGGGAGTGTGATCGGGGGGAGTGTGATCGGGGGAGTGTGATCGGGGGAATGTGATCACGGGGAGTGTGATCCGGGGGAATGTGATCGGGGGGAGTGTGATCGCGCGGAGTGTGATCGGGTGAGTGTGATCGGGGAAGTGTTACCAGGTGGTGTGTGATCTGCGGGAATGTAATCGGGGGAGTGTGATCGGGGGGAGTGTGATCGGGAGAGTGTGATCGGGTCGTGTGTGATCGGTGGGGAGTGTGATCGTGGGAGTGTGATCGGGGGGCGTGTGATCGGGGGATTGTGATCGGGGGAGTGTGAACGGGGGAGTGTGATCGGGGGGGTGGTTGGGGGAGTGTGATCGGGGGAGTGTGATCGGGGGAGTGTGATCGGGGGGAGTGTGATTGGGGGAGTGTGATCGGGGGAGTGTGATCGGGGGGAGTGTGATCGGGGGAGTGTGATAGGGGGAGTGTGATCGGGGGTGTGAGATAGTGGGGAGTGTGATCGGGGGAGTGTGATAGTGGGGAGTGTGATCGGGGAGAGTGTGATCGGGGGAGTGTGATCGGGGGAGTGTGATCGGGGGGAGTGTGATCGGGGGAGTATGATCGGGGAGTGTGATCGGGGGGAATGTGATCGGGGGGAGTGTGATTGGGGGGAGTGTGATCCGGGGGAGTGTGATCGGAGGGAGTGTGATCGGGGGATTGAGATCGGGGGGCGTGTGATCGGGAGATTGTGATCGGGGGAGTGTGAACGGGGGAGTGTGATCGGGGGGGTGGTCGGGGGAATGTGATCAGGGGGAGTGTGATCGGGGGGAGTGTGATCGGGGAAGTGTGATCGGGGAAGTGTGATCGTGGGGAGTGTGATCGGGGGAGTGTGATCGGGGGACTGTGATCGGGGGGAGTGTGATCGGGGGAGTGTAATCGTGGGGACTGTGATTGGGGGCAGTCTGATCGGGGGAGTGTGATCGGGGGAATGTGATCACGGGGAGTGTGATCCGGGGGAATGTGATCGGGGGGAGTGTGATCGGGTGAGTGTGATCGGGGGACTGTGATCGGGGGAGTGTAATCGTGGGGACTCTGATTGGGGGCAGTCTGATCGGGGGAGTGAGATCGGGGGAATGTGATCACGGGGAGTGTGATCCGGGGGAATGTGATCGGGGGGAGTGTGATCGCGGGGAGTGTGATCGGGTGAGTGTGATCGGGGAAGTGTTACCAGGTGGTGTGTGATCTGGGGGAATGTAATCGGGGGAGTGTGATCGGGGGGAGTGTGATCGGGAGAGTGTGATCGGGTCGTGTGTGATCGGGGGGGAGTGTGATCGTGGGAGTGTGATCGGGGGGCGTGTGATCGGGGGATTGTGATCGGGGGAGTGTGAACGGGGGAGTGTGATCGGGGGGGTGGTCGAGGGAGTGTGATCGGGGGAGTGTGATCGGGGGGAGTGTGATCGGGGGAGTGTGATCGGGGGGAGTGTGATCGGGGGAGAGTGATAGGGGGAGTGTGATCGGGGGAGTGTGATAGTGGGGAGTGTGATCGGGGAGAGAGTGATCAGGGGAGTGTGATCGGGGGAGTGTGATCGGGGGGAGTGTGATCGGGGGAGTATGATCGGGGAGTGTGATCGGGGGGAGTGTGATCGGGGGGAGTGTGATTGGGGGGAGTGTGATCCGGGGGAGTGTGATCGGGGGGAGTGTGATCGGGGGATTGAGATCAGGTGAGTGTGATCGGCGGAATGTGATCGGGGCGAGTGTGATCGGGGGGAGTGTGATCCGGGGGAGTGTGATCGGGGGGCGTGTGATCGGGGGATTGTGATCGGGGGAGTGTGAACGGTGGAGTGTGATCGGGGGGGTGGTCGGGGGAGTGTGATCGGGGGAGTGTGATCGGGGGGAGTGTGAACGGGGTAGTGTGATCGGGGGGAGTGTGATCGGGGGAGTGTGATAGGGGGCGTGTGATCGGGGGAGTGTGATCGTGGGGAGTGTGATCAGGGAGAATGTGATCGGGGGAGTGTGATCGGGGGAGTGTGATCGGGGGGAGTGTGATCGGGGGAGTGTGATAGTGGGGAGTGTGATCGGGGAGAGTGTGATCGGGGGAGTGTGATCGGGGGAGTGTGATCGGGGGGAGTGTGATCGGGGGAGTATGATCGGGGAGTGTGATCGGGGGGAGTGTGATCGGGTGGAGTGTGATTGGGGGGAGTGTGATCCGGGGGTGTGTGATCGGGGGGAATGTGATCAGGGGATTGAGATCGGGTGAGTGTGATCAGCGGAATGTGATCGGGGCGAGTGTGATCGGGGGGAGTGTGATCCGGGGGAGTGTGATCGGGGGGAGTGTGATCCGGGGGAGTGAGATCGGGGGGAGTTTCATCGGGGGATTGTGATCGGGGGGAGTGTGATCGGGGGCGTGTGATCGGGGGGAGTGTGATCGGGGGGAGTGTGATCGGGGGGAGTGTGATCGGGGGAGTGTGATCGGGGCAGTGTGATCGGGGTGAGTGTGATCGGGGGAGTGTGATCGGGGGGAGTGTGATCGGGGGAGTGTGATCGAGGGGAGTGTGATCGAGGGGAGTGTGATCAGGGGAGTGTGATCGTGGGAGTGTGATCGGGGGAGTGTGATCGGGGGAGTGTGATCGGGTGAGTGTGATCGGGGGAGTGTGATCGGGGGGACTGTGATCGGGGGGAGTGTGATCGGGGGAGTGTGATCGGGGCAGTGTGATCGGGGGGAGTGTGATCGGGGGAATGTGATCGGGGGGCGTGTGATCGGGTGAGTTTGATCGGGGGAGTGTGATCGGGGGAGTGTGATCGGGGGGAGTGTCATCGGGGGGAGTATGATCGGCGGGAGTATGAGCGGCGAAGTGTGATCGGGGCGAGTGTGTTCGGGGGAGTGTGTTCGGGGCGAGTGTGATGGGGGGACTGTGATCGGGGGAGTGTGATCGGGGGAGTGTGATCGGGGGGAGTGTGATCGGGAGAGTGTGATCGGGGGAGTGCGATCGGGGGGAGTGTGATCGGGGGAGTATGATCGGGGAGTGTGATCGGGGTAGTGTGATCGGGGGGGTGATCGGGGGAGTGTGATCGGGGGAGTGTGATCGGGCGGAGTGTGATCGGGGGAGTGTGATCGGGGGAGTGTGATCGGGGGGAGTGTGATCGGGGGGAGTGTGATCGGGGGAGTGTGATCGGGAGAGTGTGATCGGGGGGAGAGCGATCGGGAGAGTGTGATCGGGGGAGTGTGATCGGGGAGTGTGATCGGGGGGAGTGTGATCGTGGGAGTGTGATTGGGGGTAGTGTGATCCGGGGGAGTGTGATCGGGGGGAGTGTGATCGGGGGATTGTGATCGGGTGAGTGTGATCGGCGGGTTTGTGATCGGGGAGAGTGTGATCGGGGGGAGTGTGATCCGGGGGAGTGTGATCGGGGGGAGTGTGATCGGGGGACTGTGATTGGGGGGAGAGTGATCGGGGGGAATGTGATCGGGGGGAGTGTGATCGGGGGGTTTGTGATCGGGGAAGTGTGATCGTGGGGATTGTGATCGGGGGAGTGTGATCGGGGGACTGTGATCGGGGGGAGTGTGATCGGGGGGAGTATGATCGGGGGAGTGTAATCGTGGGGACTGTGATTGGGGGCAGCCTGATCGGGGGAGTGTGATCGGGGGAATGTGATCACGGGGAGTGTGATCCGGGGGAATGTGATCGGGGGGAGTGTGATCGCGGGGAGTGTGATCGGGTGAGTGTGATCGGGGAAGTGTTATCAGGTGGTGTGTGATCTGCGGGAATGTAATCGGGGGAGTGTGATCGGGGGGAGTGTGATCGGGAGAGTGTGATCGGGTCGTGTGTGATCGGGGGGAGTGTGATCGTGGGAGTGTGATCGGGGGGCGTGTGATCGGGGGATTGTGATCGGGGGAGTGTGAACGGGGGAGTGTGATCGGGGGGGTGGTCGGGGGAGTGTGATCGGGGGAATGTGATCGGGGGAATGTGATCGGGGGGAGTGTGGTCGGGGGGAGTGTGATCGGGGGAGTGTGATCGGCGGGAGTGTGATCGGCGGGAGTGTGATCGGGGGGAGTGTGATCGGGGGGTGTGTGATCGGGGGAGTGTGATCGGGCGGAGTGTGATCGGGGGAGTGTGATCGGGGGAGTGTGATCAGGGGGAGTGTGATCGGGGGGAGTGTGATCGGGGGAGTGTGATCAGGGGAGTGTGATCGGGGGGAGAGCGATCGGAGGAGTGTGATCGGGGAGTGTGATCGGGGGGAGTGTGATCGTGGGAGTGTGATTGGGGGGAGTGTGATCCGGGGGAGTGTGATCGGGGGGAGTGTGATCGCGGGATTGTGATCGGGTGAGTGTGATCGGCGGGATTGTGATCGGGGAGAGTGTGATCGGGGGGAGTGTGATCCGGGGGAGTGTGATCGGGGGGAGTGTGATCGGGGGACTGTGATTGGGGGGAGAGTGATCGGGGGGAATGTGATCGGGGGGAGTGTGATCGGGGGTTTTGTGATCGGGGAAGTGTGATCGTGGGGAGTGTGATCGGGGGAGTGTGATCGGGGGACTGTGATCGGGGGGAGTGTGATCGGGGAGAGTGTGATCGGGGGAGTGTAATCGTGGGGACTGTGATTGGGGGCAGCCTGATCGGCGGAGTGTGATCGGGGGAATGTGATCACGGGGAGTGTGATCCTGGGGAATGTGATCGGGGGGAGTGTGATCGCGGGGAGTGTGATCGGGTGAGTGTGATCGGGGAAGTGTTACCAGGTGGTGTGTGATCTGCGGGAATGTAATCGGGGGAGTGTGATCGGGGGGAGTGTGATCGGGAGAGTGTGATCGGGTCGTGTGTGATCGGGGGGGAGTGTGATCGTGGGAGTGTGATCGGGGGGCGTGTGATCGGGGGATTGTGATCGGGGGAGTGTGAACGGGGGAGTGTGATCGGGGGGGTGGTCGGGGGAGTGTGATCGGGGGAATGTGATCGGGGGAATGTGATCGGGGGGAGTGTGGTCGGGGGGAGTGTGATCGGGGGAGTGTGATCGGCGGGAGTGTGATCGGCGGGAGTGTGATCGGGGGGAGTGTGATCGGGGGCTGTGTGATCGGGGGAGTGTGATCGGGCGGAGTGTGATCGGGGGAGTGTGATCGGGGGAGTGTGATCAGGGGGAGTGTGATCGGGGGGAGTGTGATCGGGGGAGTGTGATCAGGGGAGTGTGATCGGGGGGAGAGCGATCGGAGGAGTGTGATCGGGGAGTGTGATCGGGGGGAGTGTGATCGTGGGAGTGTGATTGGGGGGAGTGTGATCCGGGGGAGTGTGATCGGGGGGAGTGTGATCGCGGGATTGTGATCGGGTGAGTGTGATCGGCGGGATTGTGATCGGGGAGAGTGTGATCGGGGGGAGTGTGATCCGGGGGAGTGTGATCGGGGGGAGTGTGATCGGGGGACTGTGATTGGGGGGAGAGTGATCGGGGGGAATGTGATCGGGGGGAGTGTGATCGGGGGTTTTGTGATCGGGGAAGTGTGATCGTGGGGAGTGTGATCGGGGGAGTGTGATCGGGGGACTGTGATCGGGGGGAGTGTGATCGGGGAGAGTGTGATCGGGGGAGTGTAATCGTGGGGACTGTGATTGGGGGCAGCCTGATCGGCGGAGTGTGATCGGGGGAATGTGATCACGGGGAGTGTGATCCTGGGGAATGTGATCGGGGGGAGTGTGATCGCGGGGAGTGTGATCGGGTGAGTGTGATCGGGGAAGTGTTACCAGGTGGTGTGTGATCTGCGGGAATGTAATCGGGGGAGTGTGATCGGGGGGAGTGTGATCGGGAGAGTGTGATCGGGTCGTGTGTGATCGGGGGGGAGTGTGATCGTGGGAGTGTGATCGGGGGGCGTGTGATCGGGGGATTGTGATCGGGGGAGTGTGAACGGGGGAGTGTGATCGGGGGGGTGGTCGGGGGAGTGTGATCGGGGGAGTGTGATCGGGGGGAGTGTGATTGGGGGAGTGTGATCGGGGGAGTGTGATCGGGGGGAGTGTGATCGGGGGAGTGTGATAGGGGGAGTGTGATCGGGGGAGTGTGATAGTGGGGAGTGTGATCGGGGAGAGTGTGATCGGGGGAGTGTGATCGGTGGAGTGTGATCGGGGGAGTGTGATCGGGGGAGTATGATCGGGGAGTGTGATCGGGGGGAATGTGATGGGGGGAGTGTGATTGGGGGGAGTGTGATCCGGGGGAGTGTGATCAGGGGGAGTGTGATCGGGGGATTGAGATCGGGTGAGTGTGATCGGCGGAATGTGATCGGGGCAAGTGTGATCGGGGGGAGTGTGATCCGGGGGATTGTGATCGGGGGGCGTGTGATCGGGAGATTGTGATCGGGGGAGTGTGATCGGGGGGGTGTTCGGGGGAAAGTGATCGGGGGGAGTGTGATCGGGGGGAGTGTGATCGGGGAAGTGTGATCGTGGGGAGTGTGATCGGGGGAGTGTGATCGGGGGACTGTGATCGTGGGGAGTCTGATCGGGGGTAGTGTGATCGGGGGAGTGTGATCGGGTGGAGTGTGATCGGGGGAGAGTGATCGGGTGAGTGTGATCGGGGGGTGTGTGATCGGGGGGAGTGTGATAGGGGGGAGTGTGATCGGGGAAGAGTGTGATCGGGGGAGTGTGATCGGGGGAGTGTGATCGGGGGGAGTGTGATCGGGGGAGAGTGATCGGGGGAGTGTGATCGGGGGAGTGTGATAGTGGAGAGTGTTATAGGGGGGAGTGTGATCGGGGGAGTGTGATCGGGGAGTGTGATCGGTGGGAGTGTGATCGGGGGGAGTGTGATTGGGGGGAGTGTGATCCGGGGGAGTGTGATTGGGGGGAGTGTGATCGGGGGATTGTGATCGGGTGAGTGTGATCAGCGGGAGTCTGATCGGGGCGAGAATGATCGGGGGGAGTGTGATCCGGGGGAGTGTGATCGGCGGGAGTGTGATCGGGGGGAGTATGATTGGGGGGAGTGTGATCGGGGGGAGTGTGATCGGGGAAGTGTGACAGGGTGCTGTGTGATCGGGGGGAGTGTGACCGGGGGGAGTGTGATCGGGGGGAGTGTGAATGGGGGGAATGTGATCGGCGGAGTGTGATTGGGGGAGTGAGATCGGGGGGAGTGTGATTGGGGGAGTGTGATCGGGGGAGTGTTATCGGGGGGAGTGTGATTGGGGGAGTGAGATCGGGGGGCGTGTGATCGGGGGGAGTGTGATCGGGGGGACTGTGATCGGGGGGAGTGTGATCGGGGGAGTGTGATCGGGGGGAGTGTGATCGGGGGAGTGTGATCGGGGGGAGTGTGATCGGGGGAGTGTGATCGAGGGGAGTGTGATCGAGGGGAGTGTGATCAGGGGAGTGTGATCGTGGGAGTGTGATCGGGGGAGTGTGATCGGGGGAGTGTGATCGGGTGAGTGTGATCGGGGGAGTGTGATCGGGGGGACTGTGATCGGGGGGAGTGTGATCGAGGGAGTGTGATCGGGGCAGTGTGATCGGGGGGAGTGTGATCGGGGGAGTGTGATCGGGGGGAGTGTGATTGGGGGATTGTGATCGAGGGGAGTGTGATCGAGGGGAGTGTGATCAGGGGAATGTGATCGTGGGAGTGTGATCGGGGGAGTGTGATCGGGGGAGTGTGATCGGGGGAGTGTGATCGGGGGGAGTGTGATCGGGGGGAGTATGATCGGCGGGCGTGTGATCGGCGAAGTGTGATCGGGGGGAGTGTGTTCGGGGGGAGTGTGTTCGGCGCGAGGGTGATGGGGGGACTGTGATCGGGGGTGTGTGATCGGGGGAGTGTGATCGGGGGGAGTGTGATCAGGAGAGTGTGATCGGGGGAGTGTGATCGGGGGAGTGTGATCGGGGGAGTGTGTTCAGGGGGAGTGTGATCGGGGGAGTGTGATCGGGGGAGTGTGGTCGGGGGAGTGTGATCGGGGGGTAGTGTGTTTGGAGGAGTGAGATCGGGGGGAGTGTCATCGGGGGGAGTGTGATCGGTTGGACTGTGACCGGGGGGAGACTGATCGGTGGTTGTGATCGGGGGAGTGTGATTGGGGGGTGTGTGATCAGGGGGAATGTGATCGGGGGAGTGTGATCGGGGGAATGTGATCGGGGGAATGTGATCGGGGGGAGTGTGGTCGGGGGGAGTGTGATCGGGGGAGTGTGATCGGGGGAGTGTGATCGGCGGGAGTGTGATCGGGGGGAGTGTGATCGGGGGGTGTGTGATCGGGGGAGTGTAATCGTGGGGAGTGTGATCGGGGGGAGTGTGATCGGGGGGAATGTGATCGGGGGAGTGTGATTGGGCGAGTCTGATCGGGCGAGTGTGATCGGGGGGAGTGTGATCGGGGGGAGTGTGATCGGGGGAGTGTAATCGTGGGGAGTGTGATCGGGGGTAGTGTGATCGGGGGAGTGTGATCGGGTGGAGTGTGATCGGGGGAGTGTGATCGGGTGAGTGTGATCGGGGGGAGTGTGATCGGGGGGAGTGTGATCGGGGGGAGTGTGATTGGGGGGAGTATGATCGGCGGGAGTGTGATCGGCGAAGTGTGATCGGGGTGAGTGTGTTCGGGGGGAGTGTGTTCGGGGCGAGTGTGATGGGGGGACTGTGATAGTGGGGAGTGTGATCGAGGGAGTGTGATCGGGGGTGTGTGATCGGGAGAGTGTGATCGGGGGAGTGTGATCGGGGGAGTGTGATCGGGGGAGTTTGATCGGGGGAGTGTGGTCGGGGGAGTGGGATCGGGGGGTAGTGTGTTTGGAGGAGTGAGATCGGGGGAGTGTGATCGGGGGAGTGTGATCGTGGGAATGTGATCGGGGGGAGTGTGGTCAGGGGGAGTGTGATCGGGGGAGTGTGATCGGGGGAGTGTGATCGGGGGGAGAGTGATCGGGGGAGTGTAATCGTGGGGAGTGTGATCGGGGGGAGTGTGATCGGGGGAGTGTGATCGGGGGGAGTGTGATCGAGGGGAATGTGATCGGGGAGTGTGATCGGGCGAGTCTGATCGGGCGAGTCTGATCGGGGGGAGTGTGATCGGGGAGAGTGTGATCGGGGGGAGTGTGATCGGGGTAGTGTAATCTTGGGGAGTGTGATCAGGGGTAGTGTGATCGGGGGAGTGTGATCGGGTGGAGTGTGATCGGGGGAGTGTGATCGGGTGAGTGTGATCGGGGGGAGTGTGTTCGGGGAGAGTGTGATCGGGGGGTGTGTGATCGGGCGGAGTGTGATCGGGGGAGTGTGATCGGGGGAGTGTGATCGGGGGGTGTGTGATCGGGGGAGAGTGATCGGGGGAGTGTGATCGGGGGAGTGTGATAGTGGGGAGTGTGATCGGGGGGAGTGTGATCGGGGGAGTGTGATCGGGGTAGTGTGATCGGGGGGAGTGTGATCGGGGGAGTGTGATCGGGGAGTGTGACCGGGGGGAGTGTGATCGGGGGGAGTGTGATCGGGGGGAGTGTGATCCGGGGGAGTGTGATCGGGGGGAGTGTGATCGGGGGATTGTGATCGGGTGAGTGTGATCGGCGGGAGTGTGATCGGGGCGAGAGTGATCGGGGGGAGTGTGATCGGGGGGAGTGTGATCGGGGGGAGTGTGATCGGGGGAGTGTAATCGTGGGGAGTGTGATCGGGGGGAGTGTGATCGGGGGAGTGTGATCGGGGGGAGTGTGATCGTGGGGAATGTGATCGGGGAGTGTGATCGGGCGAGTCTGATCGGGCGAGTGTGATCTGGGGGAGTGTGATCGGGGGGAGTGTGATCGGGGGAGTGTAATCGTGGGGAGTGTGATCAGGGGTAGTGTGATCGGGGGAGTGTGATCGGGTGGAGTGTGATCGGGGGAGTGTGATCGGGTGAGTGTGATCGGGGGGTGTGTGATCAGGGGGAGTGTGATCGGGTGAGTGTGATCGGGGGGAGTGTGTTCGGGGAGAGTGTGATCGGGGGGAGTGTGATCGGGGCGAGTGTGATCGGGGGAGTGTGATCGGGGGAGAGTGATCGGGGGGAGTGTGATCGGGGGAGAGTGATCGGGGGAGTGTGATCGGGGGAGTGTGATAGTGGGAAGTGTGATCGGGGGGAGTGTGATCGGGGGAGTGTGATCGGGGGAGTGTAATCGGGGGGAGTGTGATCGGGGGAGTGTGATCGGGGAGTGTGACCGGGGGGAGTGTGATCGGGGGGAGTGTGATGGGGGGAGTGTGATCCGGGGGAGTGTGATTGGGGGGAGTGTGATCGGGGGATTGTGATCGGGTGAGTGTGATCGGCGGGAGTGTGATCGGGGCGAGAGTGATCGGGGGGAGTGTGATCGGGGTGAGTGTGATCAGGGGGAGTGTGATCGGGGGAGTGTAATCGTGGGGAGTGTGATCGGGGGGAGTGTGATCGGGGGAGTGTGATCGGGGGGAGTGTGATCGTGGGGAATGTGATCGGGGAGTGTGATCGGGCGAGTCTGATCGGGCGAGTGTGATCTGGGGGAGTGTGATCGGGGGGAGTGTGATCGGGGGAGTGTAATCGTGGGGAGTGTGATCAGGGGTAGTGTGATCGGGGGAGTGTGATCGGGTGGAGCGTGATCGGGGGAGTGTGATCGGGTGAGTGTGATCGGGGGGAGTGTGATCGGGGGGAGTGTGATCGGGGGGAGTGTGATCGGGGGGAGTGTGATCGGGGGAGTGTGATCGGGGGAGTGTGATCGGGGGGAGTGTGATCGGGGGAGAGTGATCGGGGGAGTGTGATCGGGGGAGTGTGATAGTGGGGAGTGTGATCGGGGGGAGTGTGATCGGGGGAGTGTGATCGGGGGAGTGTGATCGGGGGGAGTGTGATCGGGGGAGTGTGATCGGGGAGTGTGACCGGGGGGAGTGTGATCGGGGGGAGTGTGACTGGGGGGAGTGTGATCCGGGGGAGTGTGATCGGGGGGAGTGTGATCGGGGGATTGTGATCGGGTGAGTGTGATCGGCGGGAGTGTGATCGGGGCGAGAGTGATCGGGGGGAGTGTGATCCGGGGCAGTGTGATCGGGGGAAGTGTGATCGGGGGAGTGTGATCGGGTGAGTGTGATCGGCGGGAGTGTGATTGGGGGGAGTATGATCGGGGGGAGTGTGATCGGGGGGAGTGTGATCAGGGAAGTGTGACCGGGTGCTGTGTGATCGGGGGGAGTGTGACCGGAGGGAGTGTGAGCGGGGGGAGTGTGAATGGGGGCAATGTGATCGGGGGAGTGTGATTTGGGGGAGTGAGATCGGGGGGAGTGTGATTGGGGGAGTGTGATCGGGGGGAACGTGATCCGGGGGAGTATGATCGGGGGGAGTGTGATCGGGGGAGTGTGATCGGGGGAGTGTGATCGGGTGAGTGTGATCGGCGGGAGTGTGATCGGGGGGAGTATGATTTGGGGGAGTGTGATCGGGGGGGTGTGATCGGGGAAGTGTGACCGGGTGCTGTGTGATCGGGGGGAGTGTGAGCGGGGGGAGTGTGATCGGGGGAGTGTGATTGGGGGAGTGACATCGGGGGGAGTGTGATTGGGGGAGTGTGATCGGGGGAGTGTTATCGGGGGCGTGTGATCGGGGGAGTGAGATCGGGGGGAGTTTCATCGGGGGGAGTGTGATCGGGGGCGTGTGATCGGGGGGAGTGTGATCGGGGGGACTGTGATCGGGGGGAGTGTGATCGGGGGAGTGTGATCGGGGCAGTGTGATCGGGGGGAGTGTCATCGGGGGAGTGTGATCGGGGGGAGTGTGATCAGGGGAGTGTGATCGAGGGGAGTGTGATCGAGGTGAGTGTGATCAGGGGAGTGTGATCGTGGGAGTGTGATCGGGGGAGTGTGATCGGGGGAGTGTGATCGGGTGAGTGTGATCGGGGGAGTGTGATCGCGGGTACTGTGATCGGGGGGAGTGTGATCGGGGGAGTGTGATCGGGGCAGTGTAATCGGGGGGAGTGTGATCGGGGGAGTGTGATCGGGGTGAGTGTGATCGGGGGATTGTGATCGGGGGGAGTGTGATCGAGGGGAGTGTGATCAGGGGAATGTGATCGTGGGAGTGTGATCGGGGGAGTGTGATCGGGGGAGTGTGATCGGGTGAGTGTGATCGGGGGAGTGTGATCGGGGGAGTGTGATCGGGGGGAGTGTGATCGGGGGGAGTATGATCGGCGGGAGTGTGATCGGCGAAGTGTGATCGGGGGGAGTGTGTTCGGGGGGAGTGTGTTCAGGGCGAGTGTGATGGGGGGACTGTGATCGGGGGAGTGTGATCGGGGGAGTGTGATCGGTGGGAGTGTGATCGGGAGAGTGTGATCGGGGGATTGTGATCGGGGGAGTGTGATCGGGGGAGTGTGATCAGGGGGAGTGTGATCGGGGCAGTGTGATCGGGGGAGTGTGGTCGGGAGAGTGTGATCGGGGGGTAGTGTGTTTGGAGGAGTGATATCGGGGGGAGTGTCATCGGGGGGAGTGTGATCGGTTGGACTTTGACCGGGGGGAGACTGATCGGTGGTTGAGATCGGGGGAGTGTGATTGGGGGGGGTGTGATCAGGGGGAATGTGATCGGGGAGTGTGATCGGGGGAATGAGATCGGGGGAATGTGATCGGGGGGAGTGTGATCGGGGGGAGTGTGATCGGGGGAGTGTTATCGGGGGGCGTGTGATCGGGGGAGTGAGATCGGGGGGAGTTTCATCGGGGGAGTGTGATCGGGGGGAGTGTGATCGGGGTGAGTGTGATCAGGGGGAGTGTGATCGGGGGAGTGTAATCGTGGGGAGTGTGATCGGGGGGAGTGTGATCGGGGGAGTGTGATCGGGGGGAGTGTGATCGTGGGGAATGTGATCGGGGAGTGTGATCGGGCGAGTCTGATCGGGCGAGTGTGATCTGGGGGAGTGTGATCGGGGGGAGTGTGATCGGGGGAGTGTAATCGTGGGGAGTGTGATCAGGGGTAGTGTGATCGGGGGAGTGTGATCGGGTGGAGCGTGATCGGGGGAGTGTGATCGGGTGAGTGTGATCGGGGGGAGTGTGATCGGGGGGAGTGTGATCGGGGGGAGTGTGATCGGGAGGAGTGTGATCGGGGGAGTGTGATCGGGGGAGTGTGATCGGGGGGAGTGTGATCGGGGGAGAGTGATCGGGGGAGTGTGATCGGGGGAGTGTGATAGTGGGGAGTGTGATCGGGGGGAGTGTGATCGGGGGAGTGTGATCGGGGGAGTGTGATCGGGGGGAGTGTGATCGGGGGAGTGTGATCGGGGAGTGTGACCGGGGGGAGTGTGATTGGGGGGAGTGTGACTGGGGGGAGTGTGATCCGGGGGAGTGTGATCGGGGGGAGTGTGATCGGGGGATTGTGATCGGGTGAGTGTGATCGGCGGGAGTGTGATCGGGGCGAGAGTGATCGGGGGGAGTGTGATCCGGGGCAGTGTGATCGGGGGAAGTGTGATCGGGGGAGTGTGATCGGGTGAGTGTGATCGGCGGGAGTGTGATTGGGGGGAGTATGATCGGGGGGAGTGTGATCGGGGGGAGTGTGATCAGGGAAGTGTGACCGGGTGCTGTGTGATCGGGGGGAGTGTGACCGGAGGGAGTGTGAGCGGGGGGAGTGTGAATGGGGGCAATGTGATCGGGGGAGTGTGATTTGGGGGAGTGAGATCGGGGGGAGTGTGATTGGGGGAGTGTGATCGGGGGGAACGTGATCCGGGGGAGTAAGATCGGGGGGAGTGTGATCGGGGGAGTGTGATCGGGTGAGTGTGATCGGCGGGAGTGTGATCGGGGGGAGTATGATTTGGGGGAGTGTGATCGGGGGGGTGTGATCGGGGAAGTGTGACCGGGTGCTGTGTGATCGGGGGGAGTGTGAGCGGGGGGAGTGTGATCGGGGGAGTGTGATTGGGGGAGTGACATCGGGGGGAGTGTGATTGGGGGAGTGTGATCGGGGGAGTGTTATCGGGGGCGTGTGATCGGGGGAGTGAGATCGGGGGGAGTTTCATCGGGGGAGTGTGATCGGGGGGAGTGTGATCGGGGGCGTGTGATCGGGGGGAGTGTGATCGGGGGGACTGTGATCGGGGGGAGTGTGATCGGGGGGAGTGTGATCGGGGGAGTGTGATCGGGGCAGTGTGATCGGGGGGAGTGTCATCGGGGGAGTGTGATCGGGGGGAGTGTGATCAGGGGAGTGTGATCGAGGGGAGTGTGATCGAGGTGAGTGTGATCAGGGGAGTGTGATCGTGGGAGTGTGATCGGGGGAGTGTGATCGGGGGAGTGTGATCGGGTGAGTGTGATCGGGGGAGTGTGATCGGGGGTACTGTGATCGGGGGGAGTGTGATCGGGGGAGTGTGATCGGGGCAGTGTAATCGGGGGGAGTGTGATCGGGGGAGTGTGATCGGGGTGAGTGTGATCGGGGGATTGTGATCGGGGGGAGTGTGATCGAGGGGAGTGTGATCAGGGGAATGTGATCGTGGGAGTGTGATCGGGGGAGTGTGATCGGGGGAGTGTGATCGGGTGAGTGTGATCGTGGGAGTGTGATCGGGGGAGTGTGATCGTGGGGAGTGTGATCGGGGGGAGTATGATCGGCGGGAGTGTGATCGGCGAAGTGTGATCGGGGGGAGTGTGTTCGGGGGGAGTGTGTTCGGGGCGAGTGTGATGGGGGGACTGTGATCGGGGGAGTGTGATCGGGGGAGTGTGATCGGTGGGAGTGTGATCGGGAGAGTGTGATCGGGGGATTGTGATCGGGGGAGTGTGATCGGGGGAGTGTGATCAGGGGGAGTGTGATCGGGGCAGTGTGATCGGGGGAGTGTGGTCGGGAGAGTGTGATCGGGGGGTAGTGTGTTTGGAGGAGTGATATCGGGGGGAGTGTCATCGGGGGGAGTGTGATCGGTTGGACTTTGACCGGGGGGAGACTGATCGGTGGTTGAGATCGGGGGAGTGTGATTGGGGGGGGTGTGATCAGGGGGAATGTGATCGGGGAGTGTGATCGGGGGAATGTGATCGGGGGAATGTGATCGGGGGGAGTGTGATCGGGGGGAGTGTGATCGGGGGAGTGTTATCGGGGGGCGTGTGATCGGGGGAGTGAGATCGGGGGGAGTTTCATCGGGGGAGTGTGATCGGGGGGAGTGTGATCGGGGGCGTGTGATCGGGGGGAGTGTGATCGGGGGGACTGTGATCGGGGGGAGTGTGATCGGGGGAGTGTGATCGGGGCAGTGTGATCGGGGCAGTGTGATCGGGGGGAGTGTCATCGGGGGAGTGTGATCGGGGGGAGTGTGATCAGGGGAGTGTGATCGAGGGGAGTGTGATCGAGGGGAGTGTGATCAGGGGAGTGTGATCGTGGGAGTGTGATCGTGGGAGTGTGATCGGGGGAGTGTGATCGGGTGAGTGTGATCGGGGGAGTGTGATCGGGGGTACTGTGATCGGGGGGAGTGTGATCGGGGGAGTGTGATCGGGGTAGTGTAATCGGGGGGAGTGTGATCGGGGGAGTGTGATCGGGGTGAGTGTGATCGGGGGATTGTGATCGGGGGGAGTGTGATCGAGGGGAGTGTGATCAGGGGAATGTGATCGTGGGAGTGTGATCGGGGGAGTGTGATCGGGGGAGTGTGATCGGGTGAGTGTGATCGGGGGAGTGTGATCGGGGGGAGTGTGATCGGGGGGAGTATGATCGGCGGGAGTGTGATCGGCGAAGTGTGATCGGGGGGAGTGTGTTCGGGGGGAGTGTGTTCGGGGCGAGTGTGATGGGGGGACTGTGATCGGGGGAGTGTGATCGGGGGAGTGTGATCGGTGGGAGTGTGATCGGGAGAGTGTGATCGGGGGATTGTGATCGGGGGAGTGTGATCGGGGGAGTGTGATCAGGGGGAGTGTGATCGGGGCAGTGTGATCGGGGGAGTGTGGTCGGGATAGTGTGATCGGGGGGTAGTGTGTTTGGAGGATTGATATCGGGGGGAGTGTCATCGGGGGGAGTGTGATCGGTTGGACTTTGACCGGGGGGAGACTGATCGGTGGTTGAGATCGGGGGAGTGTGATTGGGGGGGGTGTGATCAGGGGGAATGTGATCGGGGAGTGTGATCGGGGGAATGTGATCGGGGGAATGTGATCGGGGGGAGTGTGGTCGGGGGGAGTGTGATCGGTGGAGTGTAATCGTGGGGAGTGTGATCGGGGGGAGTGTGATCGGGGGAGTTTGATCGGGGGGAGTGTGATCGGGGGGAATGTGATCGGGGCAGTGTGATCGGGCGAGTCTGTTCGGGCGAGTGTGATCGGGGGGAGTGTGATCGGGGGGAGTGTGATCGGGGGAGTGTAATCGTGGGGAGTGTGATCGGGCGCAGTGTGATCGGGGGAGTGTGATCGGGTGGAGTGTGATCGGGGGAGTGTGATCGGGTGAGTGTGATCGGGGGGAGTGTGACCGGGGGGAGTGTGATCGGGGGGAGTGTGATCGGGGGGAGTGTGATCGGGGGAGTGTAATCGTTGGGAGTGTGATCGGGGGGAGTGTGATCGGGGGAGTGTGATCGGGGGGAGTGTGATCGGGGGGAATGTGATCGGGGAGTGTGATCGGGCGAGTCTGATCGGGCGAGTGTGATCGGGGGGAGTGTGATCGGGGGGAGTGTGATCGGGTAGTGTAATCTTGGGGAGTGTGATCAGGGTTAGTGTGATCGGGGGAGTGTGATCGGGTGGAGTGTGATCGGGGGAGTGTGATCGGGTGAGTGTGATCGGGGGGAGTGTGTTCGGGGAGAGTGTGATCGGGGGGTGTGTGATCGGGCGGAGTGTGATCGGGGGAGTGTGATCGGGGGAGTGTGATCGGGGGGTGTGTGATCGGGGGAGAGTGATCGGGGGAGTGTGATCGGGGGAGTGTGATAGTGGGGAGTGTGATCGGGGGGAGTGTGATCGGGGGAGTGTGATCGGGGTAGTGTGATCGGGGGGAGTGTGATCGGGGGAGTGTGATCGGGGAGTGTGACCGGGGGGAGTGTGATCGGGGGGAGTGTGATTGGGGGGAGTGTGATCCGGGGGAGTGTGATCGGGGGGAGTGTGATCGGGGGATTGTGATCGGGTGAGTGTGATCGGCGGGAGTGTGATCGGGGCGAGAGTGATCGGGGGGAGTGTGATCGGGGGGAGTGTGATCGGGGGGAGTGTGATCGGGGGAGTGTAATCGTGGGGAGTGTGATCGGGGGGAGTGTGATTGGGGGAGTGTGATCGGGGGGAGTGTGATCGTGGGGAATGTGATCGGGGAGTGTGATCGGGCGAGTCTGATCGGGCGAGTGTTATCTGGGGGAGTGTGATCGGGGGGAGTGTGATCGGGGGAGTGTAATCGTGGGGAGTGTGATCAGGGATAGTGTGATCGGGGGAGTGTGATCGGGTGGAGTGTGATCGGGGGAGTGTGATCGGGTGAGTGTGATCGGGGGGAGTGTGATCAGGGGGAGTGTGATCGGGTGAGTGTGATCGGGCGGAGTGTGTTCGGGGAGAGTGTGATCGGGGGGAGTGTGATCGGGGCGAGTGTGATCGGGGGAGTGTGATCGGGGGAGAGTGATCGGGGGGAGTGTGATCGGGGGAGAGTGATCGGGGGAGTGTGATCGGGGGAGTGTGATAGTGGGAAGTGTGATGGGGGGAGTGTGATCGGGGGAGTGTGATCGGGGGAGTGTAATCGGGGGGAGTGTGATTGGGGGAGTGTGATCGGGGAGTGTGACCGGGGGGAGTGTGATCGGGGGGAGTGTGATGGGGGGAGTGTGATCCGGGGGAGTGTGATCGGGGGGAGTGTGATCGGGGGATTGTGATCGGGTGAGTGTGATCAGCGGGAGTGTGATCGGGGCGAGAGTGATCGGGGGGAGTGTGATCGGGGGGAGTGTGATCGGGGGGAGTGTGATCGGGGGAGTGTAATCGTGGGGAGTGTGATCGGGGGGAGTGTGATCGGGGGAGTGTGATCGGGGGGAGTGTGATCGTGGGGACTGTGATCGGGGAGTGTGATCGGGCGAGTCTGATCGGGCTAGTGTGATCTGGGGGAGTGTGATCGGGGGAGTGTAATCGTGGGGAGTGTGATCGGGGGGAGTGTGATCGGGGGAGTGTGATCGGGGGGAGTGTGATCGTGGGGAATGAGATCGGGGAGTGTGATCGGGCGAGTCTGATCGGGCGAGTGTGATCTGGGGGAGTGTGATCGGGGGGAGTGTGATCGGGGGAGTGTAATCGTGGGGAGTGTGATCAGGGGTCGTGTGATCGGGTGAGTGTGATCGGGGGGTGTGTGTTCGGGGAGAG
This sequence comes from Somniosus microcephalus, assembly GCF_052327205.1. Taxonomy (NCBI): domain Eukaryota; kingdom Metazoa; phylum Chordata; class Chondrichthyes; order Squaliformes; family Somniosidae; genus Somniosus; species Somniosus microcephalus. The sequence goes on along the minus strand of NC_140999.1, from coordinate 74,782,888 downwards.
TGTGATCGGGGGGAGTGTGATCGGGGCGAGTGTGATCGGGGGAGTGTGATCGGGGGAGAGTGATCGGGGGGAGTGTGATCGGGGGAGAGTGATCGGGGGAGTGTGATCGGGGGAGTGTGATAGTGGGAAGTGTGATCGGGGGGAGTGATCGGGGGAGTGTGATCGGGGGAGTGTAATCGGGGGGAGTGTGATCGGGGGAGTGTGATCGGGGAGTGTGACCGGGGGGAGTGTGATCGGGGGGAGTGTGATCGGGGGGAGTGTGATGGGGGGAGTGTGATCCGGGGGAGTGTGATTGGGGGGAGTGTGATCGGGGGATTGTGATCGGGTGAGTGTGATCGGCGGGAGTGTGATCGGGGCGAGAGTGATCGGGGGGAGTGTGATCGGGGTGAGTGTGATCAGGGGGAGTGTGATCGGGGGAGTGTAATCGTGGGGAGTGTGATCGGGGGGAATGTGATCGGGGGAGTGTGATCGGGGGGAGTGTGATCGTGGGGAATGTGATCGGGGAGTGTGATCGGGCGAGTCTGATCGGGCGAGTGTGATCTGGGGGAGTGTGATCGGGGGGAGTGTGATCGGGGGAGTGTAATCGTGGGGAGTGTGATCAGGGGTAGTGTGATCGGGGGAGTGTGATCGGGTGGAGCGTGATCGGGGGAGTGTGATCGGGTGAGTGTGATCGGGGGGAGTGTGATCGGGGGGTGTGTGATCGGGGGGAGTGTGATCGGGGGAGTGTGATCGGGGGAGTGTGATCGGGGGGAGTGTGATCGGGGGAGAGTGATCGGGGGAGTGTGATCGGGGGAGTGTGATAGTGGGGAGTGTGATCGGGGGGAGTGTGATCGGGGGAGTGTGATCGGGGGAGTGTGATCGGGGAGTGTGACCGGGGGGAGTGTGATCGGGGGGAGTGTGACTGGGGGGAGTGTGATCCGGGGGAGTGTGATCGGGGGGAGTGTGATCGGGGGATTGTGATCGGGTGAGTGTGATCGGCGGGAGTGTGATCGGGGCGAGAGTGATCGGGGGGAGTGTGATCCGGGGGAGTGTCATCGGGGGGAGTGTGATCGGGGGAAGTGTGATCGGGGGAGTGTGATCGGGTGAGTGTGATCGGCGGGAGTGTGATTGGGGGGAGTATGATCGGGGGGAGTGTGATCGGGGGGAGTGTGATCAGGGAAGTGTGACCGGGTGCTGTGTGATCGGGGGGAGTGTGACCGGAGGGAGTGTGAGCGGGGGGAGTGTGAATGGGGGCAATGTGATCGGGGGAGTGTGATTTGGGAGAGTGAGATCGGGGGGAGTGTGATTGGGGGAGTGTGATCGGGGGGAACGTGATCCGGGGGAGTATGATCGGGGGGAGTGTGATCGGGGGAGTGTGATCGGGTGAGTGTGATCGGCGGGAGTGTGATCGGGGGGAGTATGATTTGGGGGAGTGTGATCGGGGGGGTGTGATCGGGGAAGTGTGACCGGGTGCTGTGTGATCGGGGGGAGTGTGAGCGGGGGGAGTGTGATCGGGGGAGTGTGATTGGGGGAGTGAGATCGGGGGGAGTGTGATTGGGGGAGTGTGATCGGGGGAGTGTTATCGGGGGCGTGTGATCGGGGGAGTGAGATCGGGGGGAGTTTCATCGGGGGAGTGTGATCGGGGGGAGTGTGATCGGGGGCGTGTGATCGGGGGGAGTGTGATCGGGGGGACTGTGATCGGGGGGAGTGTGATCGGGGGAGTGTGATCGGGGCAGTGTGATCGGGGGGAGTGTCATCGGGGGAGTGTGATCGGGGGGAGTGTGATCAGGGGAGTGTGATCGAGGGGAGTGTGATCGAGGGGAGTGTGATCAGGGGAGTGTGATCGTGGGAGTGTGATCGGGGGAGTGTGATCGGGGGAGTGTGATCGGGTGAGTGTGATCGGGGGAGTGTGATCGGGGGTACTGTGATCGGGGGGAGTGTGATCGGGGGAGTGTAATCGGGGGGAGTGTGATCGGGGGAGTGTGATCGGGGTGAGTGTGATCGGGGGATTGTGATCGGGGGGAGTGTGATCGAGGGGAGTGTGATCAGGGGAATGTGATCGTGGGAGTGTGATCGGGGGAGTGTGATCGGGGTAGTGTGATCGGGTGAGTGTGATCGGGGGAGTGTGATCGGGGGAGTGTGATCGGGGGGAGTGTGATCGGGGGGAGTATGATCGGCGGGAGTGTGATCGGCGAAGTGTGATCGGGGGGAGTGTGTTCGGGGGGAGTGTGTTCGGGGCGAGTGTGATGGGGGGACTGTGATCGGGGGAGTGTGATCGGGGGAGTGTGATCGGTGGGAGTGTGATCGGGAGAGTGTGATCGGGGGATTGTGATCGGGGGAGTGTGATCGGGGGAGTGTGATCAGGGGGAGTGTGATCGGGGCAGTGTGATCGGGGGAGTGTGGTCGGGAGAGTGTGATCGGGGGGTAGTGTGTTTGGAGGAGTGATATCAGGGGGAGTGTCATCGGGGGGAGTGTGATCGGTTGGACTTTGACCGGGGGGAGACTGATCGGTGGTTGAGATCGGGGGAGTGTGATTGGGGGGGGTGTGATCAGGGGGAATGTGATCGGGGAGTGTGATCGGGGGAATGTGATCGGGGGAATGTGATCGGGGGGAGTGTGATTGGGGGAGTGTGATCGGGGGAGTGTTATCGGGGGGCGTGTGATCGGGGGCGTGTGATCGGGGGGAGTGTGATCGGGGGGACTGTGATCGGGGGGAGTGTGATCGGGGGAGTGTGATCGGGGCAGTGTGATCGGGGGGAGTGTCATCGGGGGAGTGTGATCGGGGGGAGTGTGATCAGGGGAGTGTGATCGAGGGGAGTGTGATCGAGGGGAGTGTGATCAGGGGAGTGTGATCATGGGAGTGTGATCGGGGGAGTGTGATCGGGGGGATTATGATCGGCGGGAGTGTGATCGGCGAAGTGTGATCGGGGGGAGTGTGTTCGGGGGGAGTGTGTTCGGGGCGAGTGTGATGGGGGGACTGTGATCGGGGCAGTGTGATCGGGGGAGTGTGATCGGTGGGAGTGTGATCGGGAGAGTGTGATCGGGGGATTGTGATCGGGGGAGTGTGATCGGGGGAGTGTGATCAGGGGGAGTGTGATCGGGGCAGTGTGATCGGGGGAGTGTGGTCGGGAGAGTGTGATCGGGGGGTAGTGTGTTTGGAGGAGTGATATCGGGGGGAGTGTCATCAGGGGGAGTGTGATCGGTTGGACTTTGACCGGGGGGAGACTGATCGGTGGTTGAGATCGGGGGAGTGTGATTGGGGGGGGTGTGATCAGGGGGAATGTGATCGGGGAGTGTGATCGGGGGAATGTGATCGGGGGAATGTGATCGGGGGGAGTGTGGTCGGGGCGAGTGTGATCGGTGGAGTGTAATCGTGGGGAGTGTGATCGGGGGGAGTGTGATCGGGGGAGTTTGATCGGGGGGAGTGTGATCGGGGGGAATGTGATCGGGGTGTGTGATCGGGCGAGTCTGTTCGGGCGAGTGTGATCGGGGGGAGTGTGATCGGGGGGAGTGTGATCGGGGGAGTGTAATCGTGGGGAGTGTGATCGGGCGTAGTGTGATCGGGGGAGTGTGATCGGGTGGAGTGTGATCGGGGGAGTGTGATCGGGTGAGTGTGATCGGGGGGAGTGTGACCGGGGGGAGTGTGATCGGGGGGAGTGTGATCGGGGGGAGTGTGATCGGGGGAGTGTAATCGTGGGGAGTGTGATCGGGGGGAGTGTGATCGGGGGAGTGTGATCGGGGGGAGTGTGATCGGGGGGAATGTGATCGGGGAGTGTGATCGGGCGAGTCTGATCGGGCGAGTGTGATCGGGGGGAGTGTGATCGGGGGGAGTGTGATCGGGGTAGTGTAATCTTGGGGAGTGTGATCAGGGGTAGTGTGATCGGGGGAGTGTGATCGGGTGGAGTGTGATCGGGGGAGTGTGATCGGGTGAGTGTGATCGGGGGGAGTGTGTTCGGGGAGAGTGTGATCGGGGGGTGTGTGATCGGGCGGAGTGTGATCGGGGGAGTGTGATCGGGGGAGTGTGATCGGGGGGTGTGTGATCGGGGGAGAGTGATCGGGGGAGTGTGATCGGGGGAGTGTGATAGTGGGGAGTGTGATCGGGGGGAGTGTGATCGGGGGAGTGTGATCGGGGTAGTGTGATCGGGGGGAGTGTGATCGGGGGAGTGTGATCGGGGAGTGTGACCGGGGGGAGTGTGATCGGGGGGAGTGTGATTGGGGGGAGTGTGATCCGGGGGAGTGTGATCGGGGGGAGTGTGATCGGGGGATTGTGATCGGGTGAGTGTGATCGGCGGGAGTGTGATCGGGGCGAGAGTGATCGGGGGGAGTGTGATCGGGGGGAGTGTGATCGGGGGGAGTGTGATCGGGGGAGTGTAATCGTGGGGAGTGTGATCGGGGGGAGTGTGATCGGGGGAGTGTGATCGGGGGGAGTGTGATCGTGGGGAATGTGATCGGGGAGTGTGATCGGGCGAGTCTGATCGGGCGAGTGTGATCTGGGGGAGTGTGATCGGGGGGAGTGTGATCGGGGGAGTGTAATCGTGGGGAGTGTGATCAGGGATAGTGTGATCGGGGGAGTGTGATCGGGTGGAGTGTGATCGGGGGAGTGTGATCGGGTGAGTGTGATCGGGGGGTGTGTGATCAGGGGGAGTGTGATCGGGTGAGTGTGATCGGGCGGAGAGTGTTCGGGGAGAGTGTGATCGGGGGGAGTGTGATCGGGGCGAGTGTGATCGGGGGAGTGTGATCGGGGGAGTGTGATCGGGGGAGAGTGATCGGGGGGAGTGTGATCGGGGGAGAGTGATCGGGGGAGTGTGATCGGGGGAGTGTGATAGTGGGAAGTGTGATGGGGGGAGTGTGATCGGGGGAGTGTGATCGGGGGAGTGTAATCGGGGGGAGTGTGATTGGGGGAGTGTGATCGGGGAGTGTGACCGGGGGGAGTGTGATCGGGGGGAGTGTGATGGGGGGAGTGTGATCCGGGGGAGTGTGATCGGGGGGAGTGTGATCAGGGGATTGTGATCGGGTGAGTGTGATCAGCGGGAGTGTGATCGTGGCGAGAGTGATCGGGGGGAGTGTGATCGGGGGGAGTGTGATCGGGGGGAGTGTGATCGGGGGAGTGTAATCGTGGGGAGTGTGATCGGGGGGAGTGTGATCGGGGGAGTGTGATCGGGGGGAGTGTGATCGTGGGGAATGTGATCGGGGAGTGTGATCGGGCGAGTCTGATCGGGCGAGTGTGATCTGGGGGAGTGTGATCGGGGGAGTGTAATCGTGGGGAGTGTGATCGGGGGGAGTGTGATCGGGGGGAGTGTGATCGTGGGGAATGTGATCGGGGAGTGTGATCGGGCGAGTCTGATCGGGCGAGTGTGATCTGGGGGAGTGTGATCGGGGGGAGTGTGATCGGGGGAGTGTAATCGTGGGGAGTGTGATCAGGGGTCGTGTGATCGGGGGAGTGTGATCGGGTGGAGCGTGATCGGGGGAGTGTGATCGGGTGAGTGTGATCGGGGGGAGTGTGATCGGGGGGAGTGTGATCGGGGGGAGTGTGATCGGGGGGAGTGTGATTGGGGGGAGTGTGATCCGGGGGAGTGTGATCGGGGGGAGTGTGATCGGGGGATTGTGATCGGGTGAGTGTGATCGGCGGGAGTGTGATCGGGGCGAGAGTGATCGGGGGGAGTGTGATCGGGGGGAGTGTGATCGGGGGAGTGTAATCGTGGGGAGTGTGATCGGGGGGAGTGTGATCGGGGGAGTGTGATCGGGGGGAGTGTGATCGTGGGGAATGTGATCGGGGAGTGTGATCGGGCGAGTCTGATCGGGCGAGTGTGATCTGGGGGAGTGTGATCGGGGGGAGTGTGATCGGGGGAGTGTAATCGTGGGGAGTGTGATCAGGGATAGTGTGATCGGGGGAGTGTGATCGGGTGGAGTGTGATCGGGGGAGTGTGATCGGGTGAGTGTGATCGGGGGGTGTGTGATCAGGGGGAGTGTGATCGGGTGAGTGTGATCGGGCGGAGTGTGTTCGGGGAGAGTGTGATCGGGGGGAGTGTGATCGGGGCGAGTGTGATCGGGGGAGTGTGATCGGGGGAGTGTGATCGGGGGAGAGTGATCGGGGGGAGTGTGATCGGGGGAGAGTGATCGGGGGAGTGTGATCGGGGGAGTGTGATAGTGGGAAGTGTGATGGGGGGAGTGTGATCGGGGGAGTGTGATCGGGGGAGTGTAATCGGGGGGAGTGTGATTGGGGGAGTGTGATCGGGGAGTGTGACCGGGGGGAGTGTGATCGGGGGGAGTGTGATGGGGGGAGTGTGATCCGGGGGAGTGTGATCAGGGGATTGTGATCGGGTGAGTGTGATCAGCGGGAGTGTGATCGGGGCGAGAGTGATCGGGGGGAGTGTGATCGGGGGGAGTGTGATCGGGGGGAGTGTGATCGGGGGAGTGTAATCGTGGGGAGTGTGATCGGGGGGAGTGTGATCGGGGGAGTGTGATCGGGGGGAGTGTGATCGTGGGGAATGTGATCGGGGAGTGTGATCGGGCGAGTCTGATCGGGCGAGTGTGATCTGGGGGAGTGTGATCGGGGGAGTGTAATCGTGGGGAGTGTGATCGGGGGGAGTGTGATCGGGGGAGTCTGATCGGGGGGAGTGTGATCGTGGGGAATGTGATCGGGGAGTGTGATCGGGCGAGTCTGATCGGGCGAGTGTGATCTGGGGGAGTGTGATCGGGGGGAGTGTGATCGGGGGAGTGTAATCGTGGGGAGTGTGATCAGGGGTCGTGTGATCGGGGGAGTGTGATCGGGTGGAGCGTGATCGGGGGAGTGTGATCGGGTGAGTGTGATCGGGGGGAGTGTGATCGGGGGGAGTGTGATCGGGGGGAGTGTGATCGGGGGGAGTGTGATCGGGGGAGTGTGATCGGGGGAGTGTTATCGGGGGGAGTGTGTTCGGGGGAGAGTGATCGGGGGAGTGTGATCGGGGGAGTGTGATAGTGGGGAGTGTGATCGGGGGGAGTGTGATCGGGGGAGTGTGATCGGGGGAGTGTGATCGGGGGGAGTGTGATCGGGGGAGTGTGATCGGGGAGTGTGACCGGGGGGGTGTGATCGGGGGGAGTGTGATCGGGGTGAGTGTGATCGGGGGAAGTGTGATCGGGGGAGTGTGATCGGGTGAGTGTGATCGGCGGGAGAGTGATTGGGGGGAGTATGATCGGGGGGAGTGTGATCGGGGGGAGTGTGATCAGGGAAGTGTGACCGGGTGCTGTGTGATCTGGGGGAGTGTGACCGGAGGGAGTGTGAGCGGGGGGAGTGTGAATGGGGGCAATGTGATCGGGGGAGTGTGATTTGGGGGAGTGAGATCGGGGGGAGTGTGATTGGGGGAGTGTGATCGGGGGGAACGTGATCCGGGGGAGTGTGATCGGGGGGAGTGTGATCGGGGGAGTGTGATCGGGTGAGTGTGATCGGCGGGAGTGTGATCGGGGGGAGTATGATTTGGGGGAGTGTGATCGGGGGGGTGTGATCGGGGAAGTGTGACCGGGTGCTGTGTGATCGGGGGGAGTGTGAGCGGGGGGAGTGTGATCGGGGGAGTGTGATTGGGGGAGTGAGATCGGGGGGAGTGTGATTGGGGGAGTGTGATCGGGGGAGTGTTATCGGGGGGCGTGTGATCGGGGGAGTGAGATCGGGGGGAGTTTCATCGGGGGAGTGTGATCGGGGGGAGTGTGATCGGGGGCGTGTGATCGGGGGGAGTGTGATCGGGGGGACTGTGATCGGGGGGAGTGTGATCGGGGGAGTGTGATCGGGGCAGTGTGATCGGGGGGAGTGTCATCGGGGGAGTGTGATCGGGGGGAGTGTGATCAGGGGAGTGTGATCGAGGGGAGTGTGATCGAGGGGAGTGTGATCAGGGGAGTGTGATCGTGGGAGTGTGATCGGGGGAGTGTGATCGGGGGAGTGTGATCGGGTGAGTGTGATCGGGGGAGTGTGATCGGGGGTACTGTGATCGGGGGGAGTGTGATCGGGGGAGTGTGATCGGGGCAGTGTAATCGGGGGGAGTGTGATCGGGGGAGTGTGATCGGGGGAGTGTGATCGGGGTGATTGTGATCGGGGGATTGTGATCGGGGGAGTGTGATCGAGGGGAGTGTGATCAGGGGAATGTGATCGTGGGAGTGTGATCGGGGGAGTGTGATCGGGTGAGTGTGATCGGGGGAGTGTGATCGGGGGAGTGTGATCGGGGGGAGTGTGATCGGGGGGAGTATGATCGGTGGGAGTGTGATCGGCGAAGTGTGATCGGGGGGAGTGTGTTCGGGGGGAGTGTGTTCGGGGCGAGTGTGATGGGGGGACTGTGATCGGGGGAGTGTGATCGGGGGAGTGTGATCGGTGGGAGTGTGATCGGGAGAGTGTGATCGGGGGATTGTGATCGGGGGAGTGTGATCGGGGGAGTGTGATCAGGGGGAGTGTGATCGGGGCAGTGTGATCGGGGGAGTGTGGTCGGGAGAGTGTGATCGGGGGGTAGTGTGTTTGGAGGAGTGATATCGGGGGGAGTGTCATCGGGGGGAGTGTGATCGGTTGGACTTTGACCGGGGGGAGACTGATCGGTGGTTGAGATCGGGGGAGTGTGATTGGGGGGGGTGTGATCAGGGGGAATGTGATCGGGGAGTGTGATCGGGGGAATGTGATCGGGGGAATGTGATCAGGGGGAGTGTGGTCGGGGGGAGTGTGATCGGTGGAGTGTAATCGTGGGGAGTGTGATCGGGGGGAGTGTGATCGGGGGAGTGTGATCGGGGGGAGTGTGATCGGGGGGAATGTGATCGGGGGAGTGTGATCGGGCGAGTCTGTTCGGGCGAGTGTGATCGGGGGGAGTGTGATCGGGGGGAGTGTGATCGGGGGAGTGTAATCGTGGGGAGTGTGATCGGGCGTAGTGTGATCGGGGGAGTGTGATCGGGTGGAGTGTGATCGGGGGAGTGTGATCGGGTGAGTGTGATCGGGGGGAGTGTGACCGGGGGGAGTGTGATCGGGGGGAGTGTGATCGGGGGGAGTATGATCGGCGGGAGTGTAATCGGCGAAGTGTGATCGGGGGGAGTGTGTTCGGGGGGAGTGTGTTCGGGGCGAGTGTGATGGGGGGACTGTGATAGTGGGGAGTGTGATCGGGGGAGTGTGATCGGGGGGAGTGTGATCGGGAGAGTGTGATCGGGGGAGTGTGATCGGGGGAGTTTGATCGGGTGAGTGTGATCGGGGGAGTGTGGTCGGGGGAGTGGGTTCGGGGTGTAGTGTGTTTGGAGGAGTGAGATCGGGGGGAGTGTCATCGGGGGGAGTGTGATCGGTTGGACTGTGACCGGGGGGAGACTGATCGGTGGTTGTGATCGGGGGAGTGTGATTGGGGGGTGTGTGATCAGGGGGAATGTGATCAGGGGAGTGTGATAGGGGGAATGTGATCGGGGGAATGTGATCGGGGGGAGTGTGGTCGGGGGGAGTGTGATCGGGGGAGGGTGATCGGGGGAGTGTGATCGGGGGGAGTGTGATCGGGGGGAGTGTGATCGGGGGGAGTGTGATCGGGGGAGTGTAATCGTGGGGAGTGTGATCGGTGGGAGTGTGATCGGGGGAGTGTGATCGGGGGGAGTGTGATCGGGGGGAATGTGATCGGGGAGTGTGATCGGGCGAGTCTGATCGGGCGAGTGTGATCGGGGGGAGTGCCATCGGGTGGAGTGTGATCGGGTGAGTGTGATCGGGGGGAGTGTGATCGGGGGGAGTGTGATCGGGGGGAGTGTGATCGGGGGGAGTGTGATCGGGGGAGTGTGATCGGGGGAGTGTGATCGGGGGGAGTGTGATCGGGGGAGAGTGATCGGGGGAGTGTGATCGGGGGAGTGTGATAGTGGGGAGTGTGATTGGGGGATTGTGATCGAGGGGAGTGTGATCGAGGGGAGTGTGATCAGGGGAATGTGATCGTGGGAGTGTGATCGGGGGAGTGTGATCGGGGGAGTGTGAGCGGGTGAGTGTGATCGGGGGAGTGTGATCGGGGGAGTGTGATCGGGGGGAGTGTGATCGGGGGGAGTATGATCGGCGGGCGTGTGATCGGCGAAGTGTGATCGGGGGGAGTGTGTTCGGGGGGAGTGTGTTCGGGGCGAGGGTGATGGGGGGACTGTGATCGGGGGTGTGTGATCGGGGGAGTGTGATCGGGGGAGTGTGATCGGGGGAGTGTGATCGGGGGGAGTGTGATCGGGGGGAGTATGATCGGTGGGAGTGTGATCGGCGAAGTGTGATCGGGGGGAGTGTGTTCGGGGGGAGTGTGTTCGGGGCGAGTGTGATGGGGGGACTGTGATCGGGGGAGTGTGATCGGGGGAGTGTGATCGGTGGGAGTGTGATCGGGAGAGTGTGATCGGGGGATTGTGATCGGGGGAGTGTGATCGGGGGAGTGTGATCAGGGGGAGTGTGATCGGGGCAGTGTGATCGGGGGAGTGTGGTCGGGAGAGTGTGATCGGGGGGTAGTGTGTTTGGAGGAGTGATATCGGGGGGAGTGTCATCGGGGGGAGTGTGATCGGTTGGACTTTGACCGGGGGGAGACTGATCGGTGGTTGAGATCGGGGGAGTGTGATTGGGGGGGGTGTGATCAGGGGGAATGTGATCGGGGAGTGTGATCGGGGGAATGTGATCGGGGGAATGTGATCAGGGGGAGTGTGGTCGGGGGGAGTGTGATCGGTGGAGTGTAATCGTGGGGAGTGTGATCGGGGGGAGTGTGATCGGGGGAGTGTGATCGGGGGGAGTGTGATCGGGGGAGTGTGATTGGGGGAGTGAGATCGGGGGGAGTGTGATTGGGGGAGTGTGATCGGGGGAGTGTTATCGGGGGGCGTGTGATCGGGGGAGTGAGATCGGGGGGAGTTTCATCGGGGGAGTGTGATCGGGGGGAGTGTGATCGGGGGCGTGTGATCGGGGGGAGTGTGATCGGGGGGACTGTGATCGGGGGGAGTGTGATCGGGGGAGTGTGATCGGGGCAGTGTGATCGGGGGGAGTGTCATCGGGGGAGTGTGATCGGGGGGAGTGTGATCAGGGGAGTGTGATCGAGGGGAGTGTGATCGAGGGGAGTGTGATCAGGGGAGTGTGATCGTGGGAGTGTGATCGGGGGAGTGTGATCGGGGGAGTGTGATCGGGTGAGTGTGATCGGGGGAGTGTGATCGGGGGTACTGTGATCGGGGGGAGTGTGATCGGGGGAGTGTGATCGGGGCAGTGTAATCGGGGGGAGTGTGATCGGGGGAGTGTGATCGGGGGAGTGTGATCGGGGTGAGTGTGATCGGGGGATTGTGATCGGGGGAGTGTGATCGAGGGGAGTGTGATCAGGGGAATGTGATCGGGGGAATGTGATCGGGGGGAGTGTGATTGGGGGAGTGTGATCGGGGGAGTGTTATCGGGGGGCGTGTGATCGGGGGCGTGTGATCGGGGGGAGTGTGATCGGGGGGACTGTGATCGGGGGGAGTGTGATCGGGGGAGTGTGATCGGGGCAGTGTGATCGGGGGGAGTGTCATCGGGGGAGTGTGATCGGGGGGAGTGTGATCAGGGGAGTGTGATCGAGGGGAGTGTGATCGGGGGATTGTGATCGGGGGAGTGTGATCGGGGGAGTGTGATCAGGGGGAGTGTGATCGGGGCAGTGTGATCGGGGGAGTGTGGTCGGGAGAGTGTGATCGGGGGGTAGTGTGTTTGGAGGAGTGATATCGGGGGGAGTGTCATCAGGGGGAGTGTGATCGGTTGGACTTTGACCGGGGGGAGACTGATCGGTGGTTGAGATCGGGGGAGTGTGATTGGGGGGGGTGTGATCAGGGGGAATGTGATCGGGGAGTGTGATCGGGGGAATGTGATCGGGGGAATGTGATCGGGGGGAGTGTGGTCGGGGCGAGTGTGATCGGTGGAGTGTAATCGTGGGGAGTGTGATCGGGGGGAGTGTGATCGGGGGAGTTTGATCGGGGGGAGTGTGATCGGGGGGAATGTGATCGGGGTGTGTGATCGGGCGAGTCTGTTCGGGCGAGTGTGATCGGGGGGAGTGTGATCGGGGGGAGTGTGATCGGGGGAGTGTAATCGTGGGGAGTGTGATCGGGCGTAGTGTGATCGGGGGAGTGTGATCGGGTGGAGTGTGATCGGGGGAGTGTGATCGGGTGAGTGTGATCGGGGGGAGTGTGACCGGGGGGACTGTGATCGGGGGGAGTGTGATCGGGGGGAGTGTGATCGGGGGAGTGTAATCGTGGGGAGTGTGATCGGGGGGAGTGTGATCGGGGGAGTGTGATCGGGGGGAGTGTGATCGGGGGGAATGTGATCGGGGAGTGTGATCGGGCGAGTCTGATCGGGCGAGTGTGATCGGGGGGAGTGTGATCGGGGGGAGTGTGATCGGGGTAGTGTAATCTTGGGGAGTGTGATCAGGGGTAGTGTGATCGGGGGAGTGTGATCGGGTGGAGTGTGATCGGGGGAGTGTGATCGGGTGAGTGTGATCGGGGGGAGTGTGTTCGGGGAGAGTGTGATCGGGGGGTGTGTGATCGGGCGGAGTGTGATCGGGGGAGTGTGATCGGGGGAGTGTGATCGGGGGGTGTGTGATCGGGGGAGAGTGATCGGGGGAGTGTGATCGGGGGAGTGTGATCGGGGGAGTGTGATAGTGGGGAGTGTGATCGGGGGGAGTGTGATCGGGGGAGTGTGATCGGGGTAGTGTGATCGGGGGGAGTGTGATCGGGGGAGTGTGATCGGGGAGTGTGACCGGGGGGAGTGTGATCGGGGGGAGTGTGATTGGGGGGAGTGTGATCCGGGGGAGTGTGATCGGGGGGAGTGTGATCGGGGGATTGTGATCGGGTGAGTGTGATCGGCGGGAGTGTGATCGGGGCGAGAGTGATCGGGGGGAGTGTGATCGGGGGGAGTGTGATCGGGGGGAGTGTGATCGGGGGAGTGTAATCGTGGGGAGTGTGATCGGGGGGAGTGTGATCGGGGGAGTGTGATCGGGGGGAGTGTGATCGTGGGGAATGTGATCGGGGAGTGTGATCGGGCGAGTCTGATCGGGCGAGTGTGATCTGGGGGAGTGTGATCGGGGGGAGTGTGATCGGGGGAGTGTAATCGTGGGGAGTGTGATCAGGGATAGTGTGATCGGGGGAGTGTGATCGGGTGGAGTGTGATCGGGGGAGTGTGATCGGGTGAGTGTGATCGGGGGGTGTGTGATCAGGGGGAGTGTGATCGGGTGAGTGTGATCGGGCGGAGAGTGTTCGGGGAGAGTGTGATCGGGGGGAGTGTGATCGGGGCGAGTGTGATCGGGGGAGTGTGATCGGGGGAGTGTGATCGGGGGAGAGTGATCGGGGGGAGTGTGATCGGGGGAGAGTGATCGGGGGAGTGTGATCGGGGGAGTGTGATCGGGGGGAGTGTGATCGTGGGGAATGTGATCGGGGAGTGTGATCGGGCGAGTCTGATCGGGCGAGTGTGATCTGGGGGAGTGTGATCGGGGGAGTGTAATCGTGGGGAGTGTGATCGGGGGGAGTGTGATCGGGGGGAGTGTGATCGTGGGGAATGTGATCGGGGAGTGTGATCGGGCGAGTCTGATCGGGCGAGTGTGATCTGGGGGAGTGTGATCGGGGGGAGTGTGATCGGGGGAGTGTAATCGTGGGGAGTGTGATCAGGGGTCGTGTGATCGGGGGAGTGTGATCGGGTGGAGCGTAATCGGGGGAGTGTGATCGGGTGAGTGTGATCGGGGGGAGTGTGATCGGGGGGAGTGTGATCGGGGGGAGTGTGATTGGGGGGAGTGTGATCCGGGGGAGTGTGATCGGGGGGAGTGTGATCGGGGGATTGTGATCGGGTGAGTGTGATCGGCGGGAGTGTGATCGGGGCGAGAGTGATCGGGGGGAGTGTGATCGGGGGGAGTGTGATCGGGGGGAGTGTGATCGGGGGGAGTGTGATCGGGGGAGTGTAATCGTGGGGAGTGTGATCGGGGGGAGTGTGATCGGGGGAGTGTGATCGGGGGGAGTGTGATCGTGGGGAATGTGATCGGGGAGTGTGATCGGGCGAGTCTGATCGGGCGAGTGTGATCTGGGGGAGTGTGATCGGGGGGAGTGTGATCGGGGGAGTGTAATCGTGGGGAGTGTGATCAGGGATAGTGTGATCGGGGGAGTGTGATCGGGTGGAGTGTGATCGGGGGAGTGTGATCGGGTGAGTGTGATCGGGGGGTGTGTGATCAGGGGGAGTGTGATCGGGTGAGTGTGATCGGGCGGAGTGTGTTCGGGGAGAGTGTGATCGGGGGGAGTGTGATCGGGGCGAGTGTGATCGGGGGAGTGTGATCGGGGGAGTGTGATCGGGGGAGAGTGATCGGGGGGAGTGTGATCGGGGGAGAGTGATCGGGGGAGTGTGATCGGGGGAGTGTGATAGTGGGAAGTGTGATGGGGGGAGTGTGATCGGGGGAGTGTGATCGGGGGAGTGTAATCGGGGGGAGTGTGATTGGGGGAGTGTGATCGGGGAGTGTGACCGGGGGGAGTGTGATCGGGGGGAGTGTGACCGGAGGGAGTGTGAGCGGGGGGAGTGTGAATGGGGGCAATGTGATCGGGGGAGTGTGATTTGGGGGAGTGAGATCGGGGGGAGTGTGATTGGGGGAGTGTGATCGGGGGGAACGTGATCCGGGGGAGTGTGATCGGGGGGAGTGTGATCGGGGGAGTGTGATCGGGTGAGTGTGATCGGCGGGAGTGTGATCGGGGGGAGTATGATTTGGGGGAGTGTGATCGGGGGGGTGTGATCGGGGAAGTGTGACCGGGTGCTGTGTGATCGGGGGGAGTGTGAGCGGGGGGAGTGTGATCGGGGGAGTGTGATTGGGGGAGTGAGATCGGGGGGAGTGTGATTGGGGGAGTGTGATCGGGGGAGTGTTATCGGGGGGCGTGTGATCGGGGGAGTGAGATCGGGGGGAGTTTCATCGGGGGAGTGTGATCGGGGGGAGTGTGATCGGGGGCGTGTGATCGGGGGGAGTGTGATCGGGGGGACTGTGATCGGGGGGAGTGTGATCGGGGGAGTGTGATCGGGGCAGTGTGATCGGGGGGAGTGTCATCGGGGGAGTGTGATCGGGGGGAGTGTGATCAGGGGAGTGTGATCGAGGGGAGTGTGATCGAGGGGAGTGTGATCAGGGGAGTGTGATCGTGGGAGTGTGATCGGGCGAGTCTGATCGGGCGAGTGTGATCTGGGGGAGTGTGATCGGGGGGAGTGTGATCGGGGGAGTGTAATCGTGGGGAGTGTGATCAGGGATAGTGTGATCGGGGGAGTGTGATCGGGTGGAGTGTGATCGGGGGAGTGTGATCGGGTGAGTGTGATCGGGGGGTGTGTGATCAGGGGGAGTGTGATCGGGTGAGTGTGATCGGGCGGAGAGTGTTCGGGGAGAGTGTGATCGGGGGGAGTGTGATCGGGGCGAGTGTGATCGGGGGAGTGTGATCGGGGGAGTGTGATCGGGGGAGAGTGATCGGGGGGAGTGTGATCGGGGGAGAGTGATCGGGGGAGTGTGATCGGGGGAGTGTGATAGTGGGAAGTGTGATGGGGGGAGTGTGATCGGGGGAGTGTGATCGGGGGAGTGTAATCGGGGGGAGTGTGATTGGGGGAGTGTGATCGGGGAGTGTGACCGGGGGGAGTGTGATCGGGGGGAGTGTGATGGGGGGAGTGTGATCCGGGGGAGTGTGATCGGGGGGAGTGTGATCAGGGGATTGTGATCGGGTGAGTGTGATCAGCGGGAGTGTGATCGGGGCGAGAGTGATCGGGGGGAGTGTGATCGGGGGGAGTGTGATCGGGGGGAGTGTGATCGGGGGAGTGTAATCGTGGGGAGTGTGATCGGGGGGAGTGTGATCGGGGGAGTGTGATCGGGGGGAGTGTGATCGTGGGGAATGTGATCGGGGAGTGTGATCGGGCGAGTCTGATCGGGCGAGTGTGATCTGGGGGAGTGTGATCGGGGGAGTGTAATCGTGGGGAGTGTGATCGGGGGGAGTGTGATCGGGGGGAGTGTGATCGTGGGGAATGTGATCGGGGAGTGTGATCGGGCGAGTCTGATCGGGCGAGTGTGATCTGGGGGAGTGTGATCGGGGGGAGTGTGATCGGGGGAGTGTAATCGTGGGGAGTGTGATCAGGGGTCGTGTGATCGGGGGAGTGTGATCGGGTGGAGCGTAATCGGGGGAGTGTGATCGGGTGAGTGTGATCGGGGGGAGTGTGATCGGGGGGAGTGTGATCGGGGGGAGTGTGATTGGGGGGAGTGTGATCCGGGGGAGTGTGATCGGGGGGAGTGTGATCGGGGGATTGTGATCGGGTGAGTGTGATCGGCGGGAGTGTGATCGGGGCGAGAGTGATCGGGGGGAGTGTGATCGGGGGGAGTGTGATCGGGGGGAGTGTGATCGGGGGGAGTGTGATCGGGGGAGTGTAATCGTGGGGAGTGTGATCGGGGGGAGTGTGATCGGGGGAGTGTGATCGGGGGGAGTGTGATCGTGGGGAATGTGATCGGGGAGTGTGATCGGGCGAGTCTGATCGGGCGAGTGTGATCTGGGGGAGTGTGATCGGGGGGAGTGTGATCGGGGGAGTGTAATCGTGGGGAGTGTGATCAGGGATAGTGTGATCGGGGGAGTGTGATCGGGTGGAGTGTGATCGGGGGAGTGTGATCGGGTGAGTGTGATCGGGGGGTGTGTGATCAGGGGGAGTGTGATCGGGTGAGTGTGATCGGGCGGAGTGTGTTCGGGGAGAGTGTGATCGGGGGGAGTGTGATCGGGGCGAGTGTGATCGGGGGAGTGTGATCGGGGGAGTGTGATCGGGGGAGAGTGATCGGGGGGAGTGTGATCGGGGGAGAGTGATCGGGGGAGTGTGATCGGGGGAGTGTGATAGTGGGAAGTGTGATGGGGGGAGTGTGATCGGGGGAGTGTGATCGGGGGAGTGTAATCGGGGGGAGTGTGATTGGGGGAGTGTGATCGGGGAGTGTGACCGGGGGGAGTGTGATCGGGGGGAGTGTGATGGGGGGAGTGTGATCCGGGGGAGTGTGATCGGGGGGAGTGTGATCAGGGGATTGTGATCGGGTGAGTGTGATCAGCGGGAGTGTGATCGGGGCGAGAGTGATCGGGGGGAGTGTGATCGGGGGGAGTGTGATCGGGGGGAGTGTGATCGGGGGAGTGTAATCGTGGGGAGTGTGATCGGGGGGAGTGTGATCGGGGGAGTGTGATCGGGGGGAGTGTGATCGTGGGGAATGTGATCGGGGAGTGTGATCGGGCGAGTCTGATCGGGCGAGTGTGATCTGGGGGAGTGTGATCGGGGGAGTGTAATCGTGGGGAGTGTGATCGGGGGGAGTGTGATCGGGGGAGTCTGATCGGGGGGAGTGTGATCGTGGGGAATGTGATCGGGGAGTGTGATCGGGCGAGTCTGATCGGGCGAGTGTGATCTGGGGGAGTGTGATCGGGGGGAGTGTGATCGGGGGAGTGTAATCGTGGGGAGTGTGATCAGGGGTCGTGTGATCGGGGGAGTGTGATCGGGTGGAGCGTGATCGGGGGAGTGTGATCGGGTGAGTGTGATCGGGGGGAGTGTGATCGGGGGGAGTGTGATCGGGGGGAGTGTGATCGGGGGGAGTGTGATCGGGGGAGTGTGATCGGGGGAGTGTTATCGGGGGGAGTGTGTTCGGGGGAGAGTGATCGGGGGAGTGTGATCGGGGGAGTGTGATAGTGGGGAGTGTGATGGGGGGAGTGTGATCGGGGGAGTGTGATCGGGGGAGTGTGATCGGGGGGAGTGTGATCGGGGGAGTGTGATCGGGGAGTGTGACCGGGGGGGTGTGATCGGGGGGAGTGTGATCGGGGTGAGTGTGATCGGGGGAAGTGTGATCGGGGGAGTGTGATCGGGTGAGTGTGATCGGCGGGAGAGTGATTGGGGGGAGTATGATCGGGGGGAGTGTGATCGGGGGGAGTGTGATCAGGGAAGTGTGACCGGGTGCTGTGTGATCTGGGGGAGTGTGACCGGAGGGAGTGTGAGCGGGGGGAGTGTGAATGGGGGCAATGTGATCGGGGGAGTGTGATTTGGGGGAGTGAGATCGGGGGGAGTGTGATTGGGGGAGTGTGATCGGGGGGAACGTGATCCGGGGGAGTGTGATCGGGGGGAGTGTGATCGGGGGAGTGTGATCGGGTGAGTGTGATCGGCGGGAGTGTGATCGGGGGGAGTATGATTTGGGGGAGTGTGATCGGGGGGGTGTGATCGGGGAAGTGTGACCGGGTGCTGTGTGATCGGGGGGAGTGTGAGCGGGGGGAGTGTGATCGGGGGAGTGTGATTGGGGGAGTGAGATCGGGGGGAGTGTGATTGGGGGAGTGTGATCGGGGGAGTGTTATCGGGGGGCGTGTGATCGGGGGAGTGAGATCGGGGGGAGTTTCATCGGGGGAGTGTGATCGGGGGGAGTGTGATCGGGGGCGTGTGATCGGGGGGAGTGTGATCGGGGGGACTGTGATCGGGGGGAGTGTGATCGGGGGAGTGTGATCGGGGCAGTGTGATCGGGGGGAGTGTCATCGGGGGAGTGTGATCGGGGGGAGTGTGATCAGGGGAGTGTGATCGAGGGGAGTGTGATCGAGGGGAGTGTGATCAGGGGAGTGTGATCGTGGGAGTGTGATCGGGGGAGTGTGATCGGGGGAGTGTGATCGGGTGAGTGTGATCGGGGGAGTGTGATCGGGGGTACTGTGATCGGGGGGAGTGTGATCGGGGGAGTGTGATCGGGGCAGTGTAATCGGGGGGAGTGTGATCGGGGGAGTGTGATCGGGGGAGTGTGATCGGGGTGAGTGTGATCGGGGGATTGTGATCGGGGGAGTGTGATCGAGGGGAGTGTGATCAGGGGAATGTGATCGTGGGAGTGTGATCGGGGGAGTGTGATCGGGTGAGTGTGATCGGGGGAGTGTGATCGGGGGAGTGTGATCGGGGGGAGTGTGATCGGGGGGAGTATGATCGGTGGGAGTGTGATCGGCGAAGTGTGATCGGGGGGAGTGTGTTCGGGGGGAGTGTGTTCGGGGCGAGTGTGATGGGGGGACTGTGATCGGGGGAGTGTGATCGGGGGAGTGTGATCGGTGGGAGTGTGATCGGGAGAGTGTGATCGGGGGATTGTGATCGGGGGAGTGTGATCGGGGGAGTGTGATCAGGGGGAGTGTGATCGGGGCAGTGTGATCGGGGGAGTGTGGTCGGGAGAGTGTGATCGGGGGGTAGTGTGTTTGGAGGAGTGATATCGGGGGGAGTGTCATCGGGGGGAGTGTGATCGGTTGGACTTTGACCGGGGGGAGACTGATCGGTGGTTGAGATCGGGGGAGTGTGATTGGGGGGGGTGTGATCAGGGGGAATGTGATCGGGGAGTGTGATCGGGGGAATGTGATCGGGGGAATGTGATCAGGGGGAGTGTGGTCGGGGGGAGTGTGATCGGTGGAGTGTAATCGTGGGGAGTGTGATCGGGGGGAGTGTGATCGGGGGAGTGTGATCGGGGGGAGTGTGATCGGGGGGAATGTGATCGGGGGAGTGTGATCGGGCGAGTCTGTTCGGGCGAGTGTGATCGGGGGGAGTGTGATCGGGGGGAGTGTGATCGGGGGAGTGTAATCGTGGGGAGTGTGATCGGGCGTAGTGTGATCGGGGGAGTGTGATCGGGTGGAGTGTGATCGGGGGAGTGTGATCGGGTGAGTGTGATCGGGGGGAGTGTGACCGGGGGGAGTGTGATCGGGGGGAGTGTGATCGGGGGGAGTATGATCGGCGGGAGTGTAATCGGCGAAGTGTGATCGGGGGGAGTGTGTTCGGGGGGAGTGTGTTCGGGGCGAGTGTGATGGGGGGACTGTGATAGTGGGGAGTGTGATCGGGGGAGTGTGATCGGGGGGAGTGTGATCGGGAGAGTGTGATCGGGGGAGTGTGATCGGGGGAGTTTGATCGGGTGAGTGTGATCGGGGGAGTGTGGTCGGGGGAGTGGGTTCGGGGTGTAGTGTGTTTGGAGGAGTGAGATCGGGGGGAGTGTCATCGGGGGGAGTGTGATCGGTTGGACTGTGACCGGGGGGAGACTGATCGGTGGTTGTGATCGGGGGAGTGTGATTGGGGGGTGTGTGATCAGGGGGAATGTGATCAGGGGAGTGTGATAGGGGGAATGTGATCGGGGGAATGTGATCGGGGGGAGTGTGGTCGGGGGGAGTGTGATCGGGGGAGGGTGATCGGGGGAGTGTGATCGGGGGGAGTGTGATCGGGGGGAGTGTGATCGGGGGGAGTGTGATCGGGGGAGTGTAATCGTGGGGAGTGTGATCGGTGGGAGTGTGATCGGGGGAGTGTGATCGGGGGGAGTGTGATCGGGGGGAATGTGATCGGGGAGTGTGATCGGGCGAGTCTGATCGGGCGAGTGTGATCGGGGGGAGTGCCATCGGGTGGAGTGTGATCGGGTGAGTGTGATCGGGGGGAGTGTGATCGGGGGGAGTGTGATCGGGGGGAGTGTGATCGGGGGGAGTGTGATCGGGGGAGTGTGATCGGGGGAGTGTGATCGGGGGGAGTGTGATCGGGGGAGAGTGATCGGGGGAGTGTGATCGGGGGAGTGTGATAGTGGGGAGTGTGATTGGGGGATTGTGATCGAGGGGAGTGTGATCGAGGGGAGTGTGATCAGGGGAATGTGATCGTGGGAGTGTGATCGGGGGAGTGTGATCGGGGGAGTGTGAGCGGGTGAGTGTGATCGGGGGAGTGTGATCGGGGGAGTGTGATCGGGGGGAGTGTGATCGGGGGGAGTATGATCGGCGGGCGTGTGATCGGCGAAGTGTGATCGGGGGGAGTGTGTTCGGGGGGAGTGTGTTCGGGGCGAGGGTGATGGGGGGACTGTGATCGGGGGTGTGTGATCGGGGGAGTGTGATCGGGGGAGTGTGATCGGGGGAGTGTGATCGGGGGGAGTGTGATCGGGGGGAGTATGATCGGTGGGAGTGTGATCGGCGAAGTGTGATCGGGGGGAGTGTGTTCGGGGGGAGTGTGTTCGGGGCGAGTGTGATGGGGGGACTGTGATCGGGGGAGTGTGATCGGGGGAGTGTGATCGGTGGGAGTGTGATCGGGAGAGTGTGATCGGGGGATTGTGATCGGGGGAGTGTGATCGGGGGAGTGTGATCAGGGGGAGTGTGATCGGGGCAGTGTGATCGGGGGAGTGTGGTCGGGAGAGTGTGATCGGGGGGTAGTGTGTTTGGAGGAGTGATATCGGGGGGAGTGTCATCGGGGGGAGTGTGATCGGTTGGACTTTGACCGGGGGGAGACTGATCGGTGGTTGAGATCGGGGGAGTGTGATTGGGGGGGGTGTGATCAGGGGGAATGTGATCGGGGAGTGTGATCGGGGGAATGTGATCGGGGGAATGTGATCAGGGGGAGTGTGGTCGGGGGGAGTGTGATCGGTGGAGTGTAATCGTGGGGAGTGTGATCGGGGGGAGTGTGATCGGGGGAGTGTGATCGGGGGGAGTGTGATCGGGGGAGTGTGATTGGGGGAGTGAGATCGGGGGGAGTGTGATTGGGGGAGTGTGATCGGGGGAGTGTTATCGGGGGGCGTGTGATCGGGGGAGTGAGATCGGGGGGAGTTTCATCGGGGGAGTGTGATCGGGGGGAGTGTGATCGGGGGCGTGTGATCGGGGGGAGTGTGATCGGGGGGACTGTGATCGGGGGGAGTGTGATCGGGGGAGTGTGATCGGGGCAGTGTGATCGGGGGGAGTGTCATCGGGGGAGTGTGATCGGGGGGAGTGTGATCAGGGGAGTGTGATCGAGGGGAGTGTGATCGAGGGGAGTGTGATCAGGGGAGTGTGATCGTGGGAGTGTGATCGGGGGAGTGTGATCGGGGGAGTGTGATCGGGTGAGTGTGATCGGGGGAGTGTGATCGGGGGTACTGTGATCGGGGGGAGTGTGATCGGGGGAGTGTGATCGGGGCAGTGTAATCGGGGGGAGTGTGATCGGGGGAGTGTGATCGGGGGAGTGTGATCGGGGTGAGTGTGATCGGGGGATTGTGATCGGGGGAGTGTGATCGAGGGGAGTGTGATCAGGGGAATGTGATCGTGGGAGTGTGATCGGGGGAGTGTGATCGGGTGAGTGTGATCGGGTGAGTGTGATCGGGGGAGTGTGATCGGGGGAGTGTGATCGGGGGGAGTGCGATCGGGGGGAGTATGATCGGTGGGAGTGTGATCGGCGAAGTGTGATCGGGGGGAGTGTGTTCGGGGGGAGTGTGTTCGGGGCGAGTGTGATGGGGGGACTGTGATCGGGGGAGTGTGATCGGGGGAGTGTGATCGGTGGGAGTGTGATCGGGAGAGTGTGATCGGGGGATTGTGATCGGGGGAGTGTGATCGGGGGAGTGTGATCAGGGGGAGTGTGATCGGGGCAGTGTGATCGGGGGAGTGTGGTCGGGAGAGTGTGATCGGGGGGTAGTGTGTTTGGAGGAGTGATATCGGGGGGAGTGTCATCGGGGGGAGTGTGATCGGTTGGACTTTGACCGGGGGGAGACTGATCGGTGGTTGAGATCGGGGGAGTGTGATTGGGGGGGGTGTGATCAGGGGGAATGTGATCGGGGAGTGTGATCGGGGGAATGTGATCGGGGGAATGTGATCAGGGGGAGTGTGGTCGGGGGGAGTGTGATCGGTGGAGTGTAATCGTGGGGAGTGTGATCGGGGGGAGTGTGATCGGGGGAGTGTGATCGGGGGGAGTGTGATCGGGGGGAATGTGATCGGGGGAGTGTGATCGGGCGAGTCTGTTCGGGCGAGTGTGATCGGGGGGAGTGTGATCGGGGGGAGTGTGATCGGGGGAGTGTAATCGTGGGGAGTGTGATCGGGCGTAGTGTGATCGGGGGAGTGTGATCGGGTGGAGTGTGATCGGGGGAGTGTGATCGGGTGAGTGTGATCGGGGGGAGTGTGACCGGGGGGAGTGTGATCGGGGGGAGTGTGATCGGGGGGAGTATGATCGGCGGGAGTGTAATCGGCGAAGTGTGATCGGGGGGAGTGTGTTCGGGGGGAGTGTGTTCGGGGCGAGTGTGATGGGGGGACTGTGATAGTGGGGAGTGTGATCGGGGGAGTGTGATCGGGGGGAGTGTGATCGGGAGAGTGTGATCGGGGGAGTGTGATCGGGGGAGTTTGATCGGGTGAGTGTGATCGGGGGAGTGTGGTCGGGGGAGTGGGTTCGGGGTGTAGTGTGTTTGGAGGAGTGAGATCGGGGGGAGTGTCATCGGGGGGAGTGTGATCGGTTGGACTGTGACCGGGGGGAGACTGATCGGTGGTTGTGATCGGGGGAGTGTGATTGGGGGGTGTGTGATCAGGGGGAATGTGATCAGGGGAGTGTGATAGGGGGAATGTGATCGGGGGAATGTGATCGGGGGGAGTGTGGTCGGGGGGAGTGTGATCGGGGGAGGGTGATCGGGGGAGTGTGATCGGGGGGAGTGTGATCGGGGGGAGTGTGATCGGGGGGAGTGTGATCGGGGGAGTGTAATCGTGGGGAGTGTGATCGGTGGGAGTGTGATCGGGGGAGTGTGATCGGGGGGAGTGTGATCGGGGGGAATGTGATCGGGGAGTGTGATCGGGCGAGTCTGATCGGGCGAGTGTGATCGGGGGGAGTGCCATCGGGTGGAGTGTGATCGGGTGAGTGTGATCGGGGGGAGTGTGATCGGGGGGAGTGTGATCGGGGGGAGTGTGATCGGGGGGAGTGTGATCGGGGGAGTGTGATCGGGGGAGTGTGATCGGGGGGAGTGTGATCGGGGGAGAGTGATCGGGGGAGTGTGATCGGGGGAGTGTGATAGTGGGGAGTGTGATTGGGGGATTGTGATCGAGGGGAGTGTGATCGAGGGGAGTGTGATCAGGGGAATGTGATCGTGGGAGTGTGATCGGGGGAGTGTGATCGGGGGAGTGTGAGCGGGTGAGTGTGATCGGAGGAGTGTGATCGGGGGAGTGTGATCGGGGGGAGTGTGATCGGGGGGAGTATGATCGGCGGGCGTGTGATCGGCGAAGTGTGATCGGGGGGAGTGTGTTCGGGGGGAGTGTGTTCGGGGCGAGGGTGATGGGGGGACTGTGATCGGGGGTGTGTGATCGGGGGAGTGTGATCGGGGGGAGTGTGATCAGGAGAGTGTGATCGGGGGAGTGTGATCGGGGGAGTGTGATCGGGGGAGTGTGATCAGGGGGAGTGTGATCGGGGGAGTGTGATTGGGGGAGTGTGGTCGGGGGAGTGTGATCGGGGGGTAGTGTGTTTGGAGGAGTGAGATCGGGGGGAGTGTCATCGGGGGGAGTGTGATCGGTTGGACTGTGAACGGGGGGAGACTGATCGGTGGTTGTGATCGGGGGAGTGTGATTGGGGGGTGTGTGATCAGGGGGAATGTGATCGGGGGAGTGTGATCGGGGGAATGTGATCGGGGGAATGTGATCGGGGGGAGTGTGGTCGGGGGGAGTGTGATCGGGGGAGTGTGATCGGGGGAGTGTGATCGGCGGGAGTGTGATCGGGGGGAGTGTGATCGGGGGGTGTGTGATCGGGGGAGTGTAATCGTGGGGAGTGTGATCGGGGGGAGTGTGATCGGGGGGAATGTGATCGGGGGAGTAGTGATTGGGCGAGTCTGATCGGGCGAGTGTGATCGGGGGGAGTGTGATCGGGGGGAGTGTGATCGGGGGAGTGTAATCGTGGGGAGTGTGATCGGGGGTAGTGTGATCGGGGGAGTGTGATCGGGTGGAGTGTGATCGGGGGAGTGTGATCGGGTGAGTGTGATCGGGGGGAGTGTGATCGGGGGGAGTGTGATCGGGGGGAGTGTGATTGGGGGGAGTATGATCGGCGGGAGTGTGATCGGCGAAGTGTGATCGGGGGGAGTGTGTTCGGGGGGAGTGTGTTCGGGGCGAGTGTGATGGGGGGACTGTGATAGTGGGGAGTGTGATCGGGGGAGTGTGATCGGGGGAGTGTGATCGGGGGAGTGTGATCGGGGGAGTTTGATCGGGGGAGTGTGGTCGGGGGAGTGGGATCGGGGGGTAGTGTGTTTGGAGGAGTGAGATCGGGGGAGTGTGATCGGGGGAATGTGATCGGGGGAGTTTGATCGGGGGAGTGTGATCCGGGGGAGTGTGATCGGGGGGAGTGTGATCAGGGGATTGTGATCGGGTGAGTGTGATCAGCGGGAGTGTGATCGGGGCGAGAGTGATCGGGGGGAGTGTGATCGGGGGGAGTGTGATCGGGGGGAGTGTGATCGGGGGAGTGTAATCGTGGGGAGTGTGATCGGGGGGAGTGTGATCGGGGGAGTGTGATCGGGGGGAGTGTGATCGTGGGGAATGTGATCGGGGAGTGTGATCGGGCGAGTCTGATCGGGCGAGTGTGATCTGGGGGAGTGTGATCGGGGGAGTGTAATCGTGGGGAGTGTGATCGGGGGGAGTGTGATCGGGGGAGTCTGATCGGGGGGAGTGTGATCGTGGGGAATGTGATCGGGGAGTGTGATCGGGCGAGTCTGATCGGGCGAGTGTGATCTGGGGGAGTGTGATCGGGGGGAGTGTGATCGGGGGAGTGTAATCGTGGGGAGTGTGATCAGGGGTCGTGTGATCGGGGGAGTGTGATCGGGTGGAGCGTGATCGGGGGAGTGTGATCGGGTGAGTGTGATCGGGGGGAGTGTGATCGGGGGGAGTGTGATCGGGGGGAGTGTGATCGGGGGGAGTGTGATCGGGGGAGTGTGATCGGGGGAGTGTTATCGGGGGGAGTGTGTTCGGGGGAGAGTGATCGGGGGAGTGTGATCGGGGGAGTGTGATAGTGGGGAGTGTGATCGGGGGGAGTGTGATCGGGGGAGTGTGATCGGGGGAGTGTGATCGGGGGGAGTGTGATCGGGGGAGTGTGATCGGGGAGTGTGACCGGGGGGGTGTGATCGGGGGGAGTGTGATCGGGGTGAGTGTGATCGGGGGAAGTGTGATCGGGGGAGTGTGATCGGGTGAGTGTGATCGGCGGGAGAGTGATTGGGGGGAGTATGATCGGGGGGAGTGTGATCGGGGGGAGTGTGATCAGGGAAGTGTGACCGGGTGCTGTGTGATCTGGGGGAGTGTGACCGGAGGGAGTGTGAGCGGGGGGAGTGTGAATGGGGGCAATGTGATCGGGGGAGTGTGATTTGGGGGAGTGAGATCGGGGGGAGTGTGATTGGGGGAGTGTGATCGGGGGGAACGTGATCCGGGGGAGTGTGATCGGGGGGAGTGTGATCGGGGGAGTGTGATCGGGTGAGTGTGATCGGCGGGAGTGTGATCGGGGGGAGTATGATTTGGGGGAGTGTGATCGGGGGGGTGTGATCGGGGAAGTGTGACCGGGTGCTGTGTGATCGGGGGGAGTGTGAGCGGGGGGAGTGTGATCGGGGGAGTGTGATTGGGGGAGTGAGATCGGGGGGAGTGTGATTGGGGGAGTGTGATCGGGGGAGTGTTATCGGGGGGCGTGTGATCGGGGGAGTGAGATCGGGGGGAGTTTCATCGGGGGAGTGTGATCGGGGGGAGTGTGATCGGGGGCGTGTGATCGGGGGGAGTGTGATCGGGGGGACTGTGATCGGGGGGAGTGTGATCGGGGGAGTGTGATCGGGGCAGTGTGATCGGGGGGAGTGTCATCGGGGGAGTGTGATCGGGGGGAGTGTGATCAGGGGAGTGTGATCGAGGGGAGTGTGATCGAGGGGAGTGTGATCAGGGGAGTGTGATCGTGGGAGTGTGATCGGGGGAGTGTGATCGGGGGAGTGTGATCGGGTGAGTGTGATCGGGGGAGTGTGATCGGGGGTACTGTGATCGGGGGGAGTGTGATCGGGGGAGTGTGATCGGGGCAGTGTAATCGGGGGGAGTGTGATCGGGGGAGTGTGATCGGGGGAGTGTGATCGGGGTGAGTGTGATCGGGGGATTGTGATCGGGGGAGTGTGATCGAGGGGAGTGTGATCAGGGGAATGTGATCGTGGGAGTGTGATCGGGGGAGTGTGATCGGGTGAGTGTGATCGGGGGAGTGTGATCGGGGGAGTGTGATCGGGGGGAGTGTGATCGGGGGGAGTATGATCGGTGGGAGTGTGATCGGCGAAGTGTGATCGGGGGGAGTGTGTTCGGGGGGAGTGTGTTCGGGGCGAGTGTGATGGGGGGACTGTGATCGGGGGAGTGTGATCGGGGGAGTGTGATCGGTGGGAGTGTGATCGGGAGAGTGTGATCGGGGGATTGTGATCGGGGGAGTGTGATCGGGGGAGTGTGATCAGGGGGAGTGTGATCGGGGCAGTGTGATCGGGGGAGTGTGGTCGGGAGAGTGTGATCGGGGGGTAGTGTGTTTGGAGGAGTGATATCGGGGGGAGTGTCATCGGGGGGAGTGTGATCGGTTGGACTTTGACCGGGGGGAGACTGATCGGTGGTTGAGATCGGGGGAGTGTGATTGGGGGGGGTGTGATCAGGGGGAATGTGATCGGGGAGTGTGATCGGGGGAATGTGATCGGGGGAATGTGATCAGGGGGAGTGTGGTCGGGGGGAGTGTGATCGGTGGAGTGTAATCGTGGGGAGTGTGATCGGGGGGAGTGTGATCGGGGGAGTGTGATCGGGGGGAGTGTGATCGGGGGGAATGTGATCGGGGGAGTGTGATCGGGCGAGTCTGTTCGGGCGAGTGTGATCGGGGGGAGTGTGATCGGGGGGAGTGTGATCGGGGGAGTGTAATCGTGGGGAGTGTGATCGGGCGTAGTGTGATCGGGGGAGTGTGATCGGGTGGAGTGTGATCGGGGGAGTGTGATCGGGTGAGTGTGATCGGGGGGAGTGTGACCGGGGGGAGTGTGATCGGGGGGAGTGTGATCGGGGGGAGTATGATCGGCGGGAGTGTAATCGGCGAAGTGTGATCGGGGGGAGTGTGTTCGGGGGGAGTGTGTTCGGGGCGAGTGTGATGGGGGGACTGTGATAGTGGGGAGTGTGATCGGGGGAGTGTGATCGGGGGGAGTGTGATCGGGAGAGTGTGATCGGGGGAGTGTGATCGGGGGAGTTTGATCGGGTGAGTGTGATCGGGGGAGTGTGGTCGGGGGAGTGGGTTCGGGGTGTAGTGTGTTTGGAGGAGTGAGATCGGGGGGAGTGTCATCGGGGGGAGTGTGATCGGTTGGACTGTGACCGGGGGGAGACTGATCGGTGGTTGTGATCGGGGGAGTGTGATTGGGGGGTGTGTGATCAGGGGGAATGTGATCAGGGGAGTGTGATAGGGGGAATGTGATCGGGGGAATGTGATCGGGGGGAGTGTGGTCGGGGGGAGTGTGATCGGGGGAGGGTGATCGGGGGAGTGTGATCGGGGGGAGTGTGATCGGGGGGAGTGTGATCGGGGGGAGTGTGATCGGGGGAGTGTAATCGTGGGGAGTGTGATCGGTGGGAGTGTGATCGGGGGAGTGTGATCGGGGGGAGTGTGATCGGGGGGAATGTGATCGGGGAGTGTGATCGGGCGAGTCTGATCGGGCGAGTGTGATCGGGGGGAGTGCCATCGGGTGGAGTGTGATCGGGTGAGTGTGATCGGGGGGAGTGTGATCGGGGGGAGTGTGATCGGGGGGAGTGTGATCGGGGGGAGTGTGATCGGGGGAGTGTGATCGGGGGAGTGTGATCGGGGGGAGTGTGATCGGGGGAGAGTGATCGGGGGAGTGTGATCGGGGGAGTGTGATAGTGGGGAGTGTGATTGGGGGATTGTGATCGAGGGGAGTGTGATCGAGGGGAGTGTGATCAGGGGAATGTGATCGTGGGAGTGTGATCGGGGGAGTGTGATCGGGGGAGTGTGAGCGGGTGAGTGTGATCGGGGGAGTGTGATCGGGGGAGTGTGATCGGGGGGAGTGTGATCGGGGGGAGTATGATCGGCGGGCGTGTGATCGGCGAAGTGTGATCGGGGGGAGTGTGTTCGGGGGGAGTGTGTTCGGGGCGAGGGTGATGGGGGGACTGTGATCGGGGGTGTGTGATCGGGGGAGTGTGATCGGGGGAGTGTGATCGGGGGAGTGTGATCGGGGGGAGTGTGATCGGGGGGAGTATGATCGGTGGGAGTGTGATCGGCGAAGTGTGATCGGGGGGAGTGTGTTCGGGGGGAGTGTGTTCGGGGCGAGTGTGATGGGGGGACTGTGATCGGGGGAGTGTGATCGGGGGAGTGTGATCGGTGGGAGTGTGATCGGGAGAGTGTGATCGGGGGATTGTGATCGGGGGAGTGTGATCGGGGGAGTGTGATCAGGGGGAGTGTGATCGGGGCAGTGTGATCGGGGGAGTGTGGTCGGGAGAGTGTGATCGGGGGGTAGTGTGTTTGGAGGAGTGATATCGGGGGGAGTGTCATCGGGGGGAGTGTGATCGGTTGGACTTTGACCGGGGGGAGACTGATCGGTGGTTGAGATCGGGGGAGTGTGATTGGGGGGGGTGTGATCAGGGGGAATGTGATCGGGGAGTGTGATCGGGGGAATGTGATCGGGGGAATGTGATCAGGGGGAGTGTGGTCGGGGGGAGTGTGATCGGTGGAGTGTAATCGTGGGGAGTGTGATCGGGGGGAGTGTGATCGGGGGAGTGTGATCGGGGGGAGTGTGATCGGGGGAGTGTGATTGGGGGAGTGAGATCGGGGGGAGTGTGATTGGGGGAGTGTGATCGGGGGAGTGTTATCGGGGGGCGTGTGATCGGGGGAGTGAGATCGGGGGGAGTTTCATCGGGGGAGTGTGATCGGGGGGAGTGTGATCGGGGGCGTGTGATCGGGGGGAGTGTGATCGGGGGGACTGTGATCGGGGGGAGTGTGATCGGGGGAGTGTGATCGGGGCAGTGTGATCGGGGGGAGTGTCATCGGGGGAGTGTGATCGGGGGGAGTGTGATCAGGGGAGTGTGATCGAGGGGAGTGTGATCGAGGGGAGTGTGATCAGGGGAGTGTGATCGTGGGAGTGTGATCGGGGGAGTGTGATCGGGGGAGTGTGATCGGGTGAGTGTGATCGGGGGAGTGTGATCGGGGGTACTGTGATCGGGGGGAGTGTGATCGGGGGAGTGTGATCGGGGCAGTGTAATCGGGGGGAGTGTGATCGGGGGAGTGTGATCGGGGGAGTGTGATCGGGGTGAGTGTGATCGGGGGATTGTGATCGGGGGAGTGTGATCGAGGGGAGTGTGATCAGGGGAATGTGATCGTGGGAGTGTGATCGGGGGAGTGTGATCGGGTGAGTGTGATCGGGTGAGTGTGATCGGGGGAGTGTGATCGGGGGAGTGTGATCGGGGGGAGTGCGATCGGGGGGAGTATGATCGGTGGGAGTGTGATCGGCGAAGTGTGATCGGGGGGAGTGTGTTCGGGGGGAGTGTGTTCGGGGCGAGTGTGATGGGGGGACTGTGATCGGGGGAGTGTGATCGGGGGAGTGTGATCGGTGGGAGTGTGATCGGGAGAGTGTGATCGGGGGATTGTGATCGGGGGAGTGTGATCGGGGGAGTGTGATCAGGGGGAGTGTGATCGGGGCAGTGTGATCGGGGGAGTGTGGTCGGGAGAGTGTGATCGGGGGGTAGTGTGTTTGGAGGAGTGATATCGGGGGGAGTGTCATCGGGGGGAGTGTGATCGGTTGGACTTTGACCGGGGGGAGACTGATCGGTGGTTGAGATCGGGGGAGTGTGATTGGGGGGGGTGTGATCAGGGGGAATGTGATCGGGGAGTGTGATCGGGGGAATGTGATCGGGGGAATGTGATCAGGGGGAGTGTGGTCGGGGGGAGTGTGATCGGTGGAGTGTAATCGTGGGGAGTGTGATCGGGGGGAGTGTGATCGGGGGAGTGTGATCGGGGGGAGTGTGATCGGGGGGAATGTGATCGGGGGAGTGTGATCGGGCGAGTCTGTTCGGGCGAGTGTGATCGGGGGGAGTGTGATCGGGGGGAGTGTGATCGGGGGAGTGTAATCGTGGGGAGTGTGATCGGGCGTAGTGTGATCGGGGGAGTGTGATCGGGTGGAGTGTGATCGGGGGAGTGTGATCGGGTGAGTGTGATCGGGGGGAGTGTGACCGGGGGGAGTGTGATCGGGGGGAGTGTGATCGGGGGGAGTATGATCGGCGGGAGTGTAATCGGCGAAGTGTGATCGGGGGGAGTGTGTTCGGGGGGAGTGTGTTCGGGGCGAGTGTGATGGGGGGACTGTGATAGTGGGGAGTGTGATCGGGGGAGTGTGATCGGGGGGAGTGTGATCGGGAGAGTGTGATCGGGGGAGTGTGATCGGGGGAGTTTGATCGGGTGAGTGTGATCGGGGGAGTGTGGTCGGGGGAGTGGGTTCGGGGTGTAGTGTGTTTGGAGGAGTGAGATCGGGGGGAGTGTCATCGGGGGGAGTGTGATCGGTTGGACTGTGACCGGGGGGAGACTGATCGGTGGTTGTGATCGGGGGAGTGTGATTGGGGGGTGTGTGATCAGGGGGAATGTGATCAGGGGAGTGTGATAGGGGGAATGTGATCGGGGGAATGTGATCGGGGGGAGTGTGGTCGGGGGGAGTGTGATCGGGGGAGGGTGATCGGGGGAGTGTGATCGGGGGGAGTGTGATCGGGGGGAGTGTGATCGGGGGGAGTGTGATCGGGGGAGTGTAATCGTGGGGAGTGTGATCGGTGGGAGTGTGATCGGGGGAGTGTGATCGGGGGGAGTGTGATCGGGGGGAATGTGATCGGGGAGTGTGATCGGGCGAGTCTGATCGGGCGAGTGTGATCGGGGGGAGTGCCATCGGGTGGAGTGTGATCGGGTGAGTGTGATCGGGGGGAGTGTGATCGGGGGGAGTGTGATCGGGGGGAGTGTGATCGGGGGGAGTGTGATCGGGGGAGTGTGATCGGGGGAGTGTGATCGGGGGGAGTGTGATCGGGGGAGAGTGATCGGGGGAGTGTGATCGGGGGAGTGTGATAGTGGGGAGTGTGATTGGGGGATTGTGATCGAGGGGAGTGTGATCGAGGGGAGTGTGATCAGGGGAATGTGATCGTGGGAGTGTGATCGGGGGAGTGTGATCGGGGGAGTGTGAGCGGGTGAGTGTGATCGGAGGAGTGTGATCGGGGGAGTGTGATCGGGGGGAGTGTGATCGGGGGGAGTATGATCGGCGGGCGTGTGATCGGCGAAGTGTGATCGGGGGGAGTGTGTTCGGGGGGAGTGTGTTCGGGGCGAGGGTGATGGGGGGACTGTGATCGGGGGTGTGTGATCGGGGGAGTGTGATCGGGGGGAGTGTGATCAGGAGAGTGTGATCGGGGGAGTGTGATCGGGGGAGTGTGATCGGGGGAGTGTGATCAGGGGGAGTGTGATCGGGGGAGTGTGATTGGGGGAGTGTGGTCGGGGGAGTGTGATCGGGGGGTAGTGTGTTTGGAGGAGTGAGATCGGGGGGAGTGTCATCGGGGGGAGTGTGATCGGTTGGACTGTGAACGGGGGGAGACTGATCGGTGGTTGTGATCGGGGGAGTGTGATTGGGGGGTGTGTGATCAGGGGGAATGTGATCGGGGGAGTGTGATCGGGGGAATGTGATCGGGGGAATGTGATCGGGGGGAGTGTGGTCGGGGGGAGTGTGATCGGGGGAGTGTGATCGGGGGAGTGTGATCGGCGGGAGTGTGATCGGGGGGAGTGTGATCGGGGGGTGTGTGATCGGGGGAGTGTAATCGTGGGGAGTGTGATCGGGGGGAGTGTGATCGGGGGGAATGTGATCGGGGGAGTAGTGATTGGGCGAGTCTGATCGGGCGAGTGTGATCGGGGGGAGTGTGATCGGGGGGAGTGTGATCGGGGGAGTGTAATCGTGGGGAGTGTGATCGGGGGTAGTGTGATCGGGGGAGTGTGATCGGGTGGAGTGTGATCGGGGGAGTGTGATCGGGTGAGTGTGATCGGGGGGAGTGTGATCGGGGGGAGTGTGATCGGGGGGAGTGTGATTGGGGGGAGTATGATCGGCGGGAGTGTGATCGGCGAAGTGTGATCGGGGGGAGTGTGTTCGGGGGGAGTGTGTTCGGGGCGAGTGTGATGGGGGGACTGTGATAGTGGGGAGTGTGATCGGGGGAGTGTGATCGGGGGAGTGTGATCGGGGGAGTGTGATCGGGGGAGTTTGATCGGGGGAGTGTGGTCGGGGGAGTGGGATCGGGGGGTAGTGTGTTTGGAGGAGTGAGATCGGGGGAGTGTGATCGGGGGAATGTGATCGGGGGAGTTTGATCGGGGGAGTGTGGTCGGGGGAGTGGGATCGGGGGGTAGTGTGTTTGGAGGAGTGAGATCGGGGGAGTGTGATCGGGGGAGTGTGATCGGGGGAATGTGATCGGGGGGAGTGTGGTCAGGGGGAGTGTGATCGGGGGAGTGTGATCGGGGGAGTGTGATCGGGGGGAGTGTGATCGGGGGGAGTGTGATCGGGGGGAGTGTGATCGGGGGAGTGTAATCGTGGGGAGTGTGATCGGGGGGAGTGTGATCGGGGGAGTGTGATCGGGGGGAGTGTGATCGGGGGGAATGTGATCGGGGAGTGTGATCGGGCGAGTCTGATCGGGCAAGTGTGATCGGGGGGAGTGTGATCGGGGGGAGTGTGATCGGGGGGAGTGTGATCGGGGTAGTGTAATCTTGGGGAGTGTGATCAGGGGTAGTGTGATCGGGGGAGTGTGATCGGGTGGAGTGTGATCGGGGGAGTGTGATCGGGTGAGTGTGATCGGTGGGAGTGTGTTCGGGGAGAGTGTGATCGGGGGGTGTGTGATCGGGCGGAGTGTGATCGGGGGAGTGTGATCGGGGGAGTGTGATCGGGGGGTGTGTGATCGGGGGAGAGTGATCGGGGGAGTGTGATCGGGTAGTGTGACCGGGGGGAGTGTGATCGGGGGGAGTGTGATTGGGGGGAGTGTGATCCGGGGGAGTGTGATCGGGGGGAGTGTGATCGGGGGATTGTGATCGGGTGAGTGTGATCGGCGGGAGTGTGATCGGGGCGAGAGTGATCGGGGGGTGTGTGATCGGGGGGAGTGTGATCGGGGGGAGTGTGATCGGGGGAGTGTAATCGTGGGGAGTGTGATCGGGGGGAGTGTGATCGGGGCAGTGTGATCGGGGGGAGTGTGATCGTGGGGAATGTGATCGGGGAGTGTGATCGGGCGAGTCTGATCGGGCGAGTGTGATCTGGGGGAGTGTGATCGGGGGGAGTGTGATCGGGGGAGTGTAATCGTGGGGAGTGTGATCAGGGGTAGTGTGATCGGGGGAGTGTGATCGGGTGGAGTGTGATCGGGGGAGTGTGATCGGGTGAGTGTGATCGGTGGGTGTGTGATCAGGGGGAGTGTGATCGGGTGAGTGTGATCGGGGGGAGTGTGTTCGGGGAGAGTGTGATCGGGGGGAGTGTGATCGGGGCGAGTGTGATCGGGGGAGTGTGATCGGGGGAGAGTGATCGGGGGGAGTGTGATCGGGGGAGAGTGATCGGGGGAGTGTGATCGAGGGAGTGTGATAGTGGGAAGTGTGATCGGGGGGAGTGTGATCGGGGGAGTGTGATCGGGGGAGTGTAATCGGGGGGAGTGTGATCGGGGGAGTGTGATCGGGGAGTGTGACCGGGGGGAGTGTGATCGGGCGAGTCTGATCGGGCGAGTGTGATCTGGGGGAGTGTGATCGGGGGAGTGTAATCGTGGGGAGTGTGATCGGGGGGAGTGTGATCGGGGGAGTGTGATCGGGGGGAGTGTGATCGTGGGGAATGTGATCGGGGAGTGTGATCGGGCGAGTCTGATCGGGCGAGTGTGATCTGGGGGAGTGTGATCGGGGGGAGTGTGATCGGGGGAGTGTAATCGTGGGGAGTGTGATCAGGGGTCGTGTGATCGGGGGAGTGTGATCGGGTGGAGCGTGATCGGGGGAGTGTGATCGGGTGAGTGTGATCGGGGGGAGTGTGATCGGGGGGAGTGTGATCGGGGGGAGTGTGATCGGGGGGAGTGTGATCGGGGGAGTGTGATCGGGGGAGTGTGATCGGGGGGAGTGTGATCGGGGGAGAGTGATCGGGGGAGTGTGATCGGGGGAGTGTGATAGTGGGGAGTGTGATCGGGGGGAGTGTGATCGGGGGAGTGTGATCGGGGGACTGTGATCGGGGGGAGTGTGATCGGGGGAGTGTGATCGGGGAGTGTGACCGGGGGGGTGTGATCGGGGGGAGTGTGACTGGGGGGAGTGTGATCCGGGGGAGTGTGATCGGGGGGAGTGTGATCGGGGGATTGTGATCGGGTGAGTGTGATCGGCGGGAGTGTGATCGGGGCGAGAGTGATCGGGGGGAGTGTGATCCGGGGGAGCGTG
>NC_140999.1:74549314-74747338 GCF_052327205.1 Somniosus microcephalus | reverse complement strand
CCTTCCCAGTCTAATCTCTCTCCTGCTCACTCCCCATACCCTTTAATATCCCACCCAGTCTAATCTCACTCTCCTGCTCACTCTCCATACCCTTTAATATCCCACCCAGTCTAATCTCTCTCCTGCTCACTCCCCATACCCTTTAATATCCCACCCAGTCTAATCTCACTCCCCATACCTTTTAATATCCCACCCAGACTAATCTCACTCTCCTGCTCACTCCCCATACCCTTTAATATCCCACCCAGTCTAATCTCACTCTCCTGCTCACTCGCCATACCCTTTAATATCCCACCCAGTCTAATCTCACTCTCCTGCTCACTCCCCATACCCTTTAATACCCCACCCAGTCTAATCTCACTCTCCTGCTCACTCCCCATACCCTTTAATATCCCACCCAGTCTGCTCTCACTCCCCATACCCTTTAATATTCCACCCAGTCTAATCTCTCTCCTGCTCACTCCCCATACCCTTTAATATCCCACCCAGTCTAATCTCTCTCTCCTGCTCACTCCCCATACCCTTTAATATCCCACCCAGTCTAATCTCACTCTCCTGCTCACTCTCCATACCCTTTAATATCCTTCCCAGTCTAATCTCTCTCCTGCTCACTCCCCATACACTTTAATATCCCACCCAGTCTAATCTCTCTCTCCCGCTCACTCCCCATACCCTTTAATATCCCACCCAGTCTAATCTCACTCTCCTGCTCACTCCCCATAACCTTTAATATCCCACCCAGTCTAATCTCACTCTCCTGCTCACTCTCCATGCCATTTAATATCCCACCCAGTCTAATCTCACTCTCCGGCTCACTCCCCATACCCTTTAATATCCCATCCAGTCTAATCTCACTCTCTTGCTCACTCTCCATACCCTTTAATATCCCACCCAGTCTAATTTCACTCCTACTCACTCCCGATACCCTTTAATATCCCACCCAGTCTAATCTCACTCTCCTGCTCACCCACCATACCATTTAATAACCCACCCAGTCTAATCTCACTCTCCTGCTCACTCCCCATACCCTTTAATATCCCACCCAGTCTAATCTCACTCTCCTGCTCACTCCCCATACCCTTTAATATCCCACCCAGTCGAATCTCACTCTCCTGCTCACTCCCCAAACCGTTTAATATCCCACCCAGTCTAATCTCACTCTCCTGCTCACTCTCCATACCCTTTAATATCCCACCCAGTCTAATCTCACTCAAATGCTCACTCCCCATACCCTTTAATATCCCACCCAGTCTAATCTCACTCTCCTGCTCACTCGCCATACCCTTTAATATCCCACCCAGTCTAATCTCACTCTCCTGCTCACTCTCCATACCCTTTAATATCCCACCCAGTCTAATTTCACTCCTACTCACTCCCCATACCCTTTAATATCCCATCCAGTCTAATCTCACTCTCCTGCTCACTCTCCGTACCCTTTAATATCCCACCCAGTCTAATTTCACTCCTACTCACTCCCCATACCCTTTAATATCCCACCGAGTCTAATCTCACTCTCCTGCTCACTCCCCATACCCTTTAATATGCCACCCAGTCTAATCTCACACTCCTGCTCACACCCCATACCCTTTAATATCTCACCCAGTCTAATCTCACTCTCCTGCTCACTCCCCATACCCTTTAATATCCCACCCAGTCTAATCTCACTCTCCTGCTCACTCCCCATACCCTTTAATATCCCACCCAGTCTAATCTCACACTCCTGCTCACTCCCCATACCCTTTAATATCTCACCCAGTCTAATCTCACTCTCCTTCTCACTGTCCATACCCTTTAATATCCCACCCAGTCTAATCTCACTCACCTGCACACTCTCCATACCCTTTAATATCCCACCCAGTCTAACCTCACTCTCCTTCTCACTCTCCATACCCTTTAATATCCCACCCAGTCTCATCTCACTCTCCTGCTCATTCCCCATACACTTTAATATCCCACCCAGTCTAATCTCACTCTCCTGCTCACTCTCCATACCCTTTAATATCCTTCCCAGTCTAATCTCTCTCCTGCTCACTCCCCATTCCCTTTAATATCCCACCCAGTCTAATCTCTTTCTCCTGCTCACTCGCCATGCACTTTAATATCCCACCCAGTCTAATCTCACTCTCCTGCTCACTCCCCTTACCCTTTAATATCCCACCCAGTCTAATCTCACTCTCCTGCTCACTCTCCATACCCTTTAATATCCTTCCCAGTCTAATCTCTCTGCTGCTCACTCCCCATACCCTTTAATATCCCACCCAGTCTAATCTCTCTCTCCTGCTCACTCCCCATACCCTTTAATATCCCACCC
The DNA here is from genome assembly GCF_052327205.1 of Somniosus microcephalus. Classification (NCBI taxonomy): domain Eukaryota; kingdom Metazoa; phylum Chordata; class Chondrichthyes; order Squaliformes; family Somniosidae; genus Somniosus; species Somniosus microcephalus. The sequence continues at coordinate 74,745,027 of NC_140999.1, read as the reverse complement.
AGTCTAATCTCTCTCCTGCTCATTCCCCATACCCTTTAATATCCCACCCAGTCTGATCCAACACTCCTGCTCACTCCCCATGCCCTTTAATATCCCACCCAGTCTAATCTCACTCTCCTGCTCACTCCCCATACCCTTTAATATCCCACCCAGTCTAATCTCTCTCTCCTGATCACTCCCCATACCCTTTAATATCCCACCCAGTCTAATCTCACTCTCCTGCTCACTCCCCATACCCTTTAATATCCCACCCAGTCTAATCTCACTCTCCTGCTCATTCCCCTGACCCTTTAATATCCCACCCAGTCTAATCTCACTCTCCTGCTCACTCTCCATACCCTTTAATATCCCACCCAGTCTAATTTCACTCCAACTCACTCCCCATACCCTTTAATATCCCACCCAGTCTAATCTCACTCTCCTGCTCACTCTCCATACCCTTTAATATCCCACCCAGTCTAATCTCACTCTCCTGCTCAATCTCCATACCATTTAATATCCCACCCAGTCTAATCTCACTCTCCTGCTCACTCTCCATACCCTTTAATATCCCACCCAGTCTAATTTCACTCCTACTCACTCCACATACCCTTTAATATCCCACCCAGTCTAATCTCACTCTCCTGCTCACTCTCCATACCCTTTAATATCCCACCCAGTCTAATTTCACTCTCCTGCTCACTCCCCATACCATTTAATATCCCACCCAGTCTAATCTCACTCTCCTGCTCACTCCCCATACCCTTTAATATCCCACCCAGTCGAATCTCACTCTCCTGCTCACTCACCATACCCTTTAATATCCCACCCAGTCTAATCTCACTCTCCTGCTCACTCCCCATACCCTTTAATATCACACCCAGTCTAATCTCACTCTCCTGCTCACTCCCCATAACCTTTAATATGCCACCCAGTCTAATCTCACTCTCCTGCTCACTCTCCATACCCTTTAATATCCTTCCCAGTCTAATCTCTCTCCTGCTCACTCCCCATACCCTTTAATATCCCACCCAGTCTAATCTCACTCTCCTGCTCACTCTCCATACCCTTTAATATCCCAACCAGTCTAATCTCTCTCCTGCTCACTCCCCATACCCTTTAATATCCCACCCAGTCTAATCCAACACTCCTGCTCATTCCCCATACCCTTTAATATCCCACCCAGTCTAATCTCACTCCCCATACCTTTTAATATCCCACCCAGACTAATCTCACTCTCCTGCTCACTCCCCATACCCTTTAATATCCCACCCAGTCTAATCTCACTCTCCTGCTCACTCGCCATACCCTTTAATATCCCACCCAGTCTAATCTCACTCTCCTGCTCACTCGCCATACCCTTTACTATCCCACCCAGTCTAATCTCACTCTCCTGCTCACTCCCCATACCCTTTAATATCCCACCCAGTCTAATCTCACTCCCCATACCCTTTAATATTCCACCCAGTCTAATCTCACTCTCCTGCTCACTCCCCATGCCCTTTAATATCCCACGCAGTCTAATCTCACTCTCCTGCTCTCTCTCCATACCCTTTAATATCCCACCCAATCTAATCTCACTCTCCTGCTCACTCCCCATACCCTTTAATATTCCACCCAGTCTAATCTCACTCTCCTGCTCACTCGCCATACCCTTTAATATCCCACCCAGACTAATCTCACTCTCCTGCTCACTCCCCATACATTTTAATATCCCACCCAGTCTAATCTCCCTCTCCTGCTCATTCCCCATACCATTTAATATCCCACCCAGTCTAATCTCAGTCTCCTGCTCACTCTCCACACCATTTAATATCCCACCCAGTCTAATCTCACTCTCCTGCTCACTCCCCATACCCTTTGAAATCCCACCCAGTCTAATCTCACTCTCCTGCTCACTCGCCATACCCTTTAATATCCCACCCAGTCTAATCTCACTCTCCTGCTCACTCCCCATACCCTTTAATATCCCACCCAGTCTAATCTCACTCCCCATACCCTTTAATATTCCACCCAGTCAAATCTCACTCTCCTGCTCACTCCCCATACCCTTTAATATCCCACCCAGTCTAATCTCACTCTCCTGCTCACTCCCCTTACCCTTTAATATCCCACCCAGACTAATCTCACTCTCCTGCTCACTCCCCTTACCCTTTAATATCCCACCCAGTCTAATCTCACTCTCCTGCTCACTCCCCATAACCTTTAATATCCCACCCAGTCGAATCTCACTCTCCTGCTCACTCTCCATACCCTTTAATATCCTTCCCAGTCTAATCTCTCTCCTGCTCACCCCCCATACCCTTTAATATCCCACCCAGTCTAATCTCTCTCTCCTGCTCACTCCCCATACCCTTTAATATCCCACCCAGTCTAATCTCACTCTCCTGCTCACTCTCCATACCCTTTAATATCCCACCCAGTCTAATCTCACTCTCCTGCACACTCCCCATACCCTTTAATATCCCACCCAGTCTAATCTCTCTCCTGCTCACTCCCCATACCCTTTAATATCCCACCCAGTCTAATCTCACTCTCCTGCTCACTCTCCATACCCTTTAATATCCTTCCCAGTCTAATCTCTCTCCTGCTCACTCCCCATACACTTTAATATCCCACCCAGTCTAATCTCTCTCTCCCGCTCACTCCCCATACCCTTTAATATCCCACCCAGTCTAATCTCACTCTCCTGCTCACTCCCCATACCCTTTAATATCCCACCCAGTCGAATCTGACTCTCCTGCTCACTCGCCATACCCCTTAATATTCCACCCAGTCTAATCTCACTCTCCTGCTCACTCTCCATACCCTTTAATATCCCACCCAGTCTAATCTCACTCTCCTGCTCACTCCCCATACCCTTTAATATCCCACCCAGTCTAATCTCACTCTCCTGCTCACTCGCCATACCCTTTAATATCCCACCCAGTCTAATCTCACTCTCCTGCTCACTCCCCATACCCTTTAATATTCCACCCAGTCTAATCTCACTCTCCTGCTCACTCCCCATACCCTTTAATATCCCACCCAGTCTAATCTCACTCTCCTGCTCACTCCCCTTACCCTTTAATATCCCACCCAGACTAATCTCACTCTCCTGCTCACTCCCCATAACCTTTAATATCCCACCCAGTCTAATCTCACTCTCCTGCTCACTCTCCATACCCTTTAATATCCTTCCCAGTCTAATCTCTCTCCTGCTCACTCCCCATACCCTTTAATATCCCACCCAGTCTAATCTCTCACTTCTGCTCACTCCCCATGCCCTTTAATATCCCACCCAGTCTAATCTCACTCTCCTGCTCACTCTCCATACCCTTTAATATCCCACCCAGTCTAATCTCACTCTCCTGCACACCCCCCATACCCTTTAATATCCCACCCAGTCTAATCTCTCTCCTGCTCACACCCCATACCCTTTAATATCCCACCCAGTCTAATCTCACTCTCCTGCTCACTCTCCATACCCTTTAATATCCTTCCCAGTCTAATCTCTCTCCTGCTCACTCCCCATACACTTTAATATCCCACCCAGTCTAATCTCTCTCTCCCGCTCACTCCCCATACCGTTTAATATCCCACCCAGTCTAATCTCACTCTCCTGCTCACTCCCCATACCCTTTAATATCCCACCCAGTCTAATCTCACTCTCCTGCTCACTCTCCATGCCATTTAATATCCCACCCAGTCTCATTTCACTCTCCGGCTCACTCCCCATACCCTTTAATATCCCACCCAGTCTAATCTCACTCTCCTGCTCATTCCCCATACCCTTTAATATCCCATGCAGTCCAATCTCACTCTCCTGCTCACTCTCCATACCCTTTAATATCCCACCCAGTCTAATTGCAGTCCTACTCACTCCCGATACCCTTCAATATCCCACCCAGTCTAATCTCACTCTCCTGCTCACTCTCCATACCATTTAATATCCCACCCAGTCTAATCTCACTCTCCTGCTCACTCCCCATACCCTTTAATATCCCACCCAGTCTAATCTCTCTCCTGCTCATTCCCCATACCCTTTAATATCCCACCCAGTCTGATCCAACACTCCTGCTCACTCCCCATACCCTTTAATATCCCACCCAGTCTAATCTCACTCTCCTGCTCACTCCCCATACCCTTTAATATCCCACCCAGTCTAATCTCTCTCTCCTGCTCACTCCCCATACCCTTTAATATCCCACCCAGTCTAATCTCACTCTCCTGCTCACTCCCCATACCCTTTAATATCCCACCCAGTCTAATCTCACTCTCCTGCTCATTCCCCTGACCCTTTAATATCCCACCCAGTCTAATCTCACTCTCCTGCTCACTCTCCATACCCTTTAATATCCCACCCAGTCTAATTTCACTCCAACTCACTCCCCATACCCTTTAATATCCCACCCAGTCTAATCTCACTCTCCTGCTCACTCTCCATACCCTTTAATATCCCACCCAGTCTAATCTCACTCTCCTGCTCAATCTCCATACCATTTAATATCCCACCCAGTCTAATCTCACTCTCCTGCTCACTCTCCATACCCTTTAATATCCCACCCAGTCTAATTTCACTCCTACTCACTCCACATACCCTTTAATATCCCACCCAGTCTAATCTCACTCTCCTGCTCACTCTCCATACCCTTTAATATCCCACCCAGTCTAATTTCACTCTCCTGCTCACTCCCCATACCATTTAATATCCCACCCAGTCTAATCTCACTCTCCTGCTCACTCCCCATACCCTTTAATATCCCACCCAGTCGAATCTCACTCTCCTGCTCACTCACCATACCCTTTAATATCCCACCCAGTCTAATCTCACTCTCCTGCTCACTCCCCATACCCTTTAATATCACACCCAGTCTAATCTCACTCTCCTGCTCACTCCCCATAACCTTTAATATGCCACCCAGTCTAATCTCACTCTCCTGCTCACTCTCCATACCCTTTAATATCCTTCCCAGTCTAATCTCTCTCCTGCTCACTCCCCATACCCTTTAATATCCCACCCAGTCTAATCTCACTCTCCTGCTCACTCTCCATACCCTTTAATATCCCAACATGTCTAATCTCTCTCCTGCTCACTCCCCATACCCTTTAATATCCCACCCAGTCTAATCCAACACTCCTGCTCATTCCCCATACCCTTTAATATCCCACCCAGTCTAATCTCACTCCCCATACCTTTTAATATCCCACCCAGACTAATCTCACTCTCCTGCTCACTCCCCATACCCTTTAATATCCCACCCAGTCTAATCTCACTCTCCTGCTCACTCGCCATACCCTTTAATATCCCACCCAGTCTAATCTCACTCTCCTGCTCACTCGCCATACCCTTTACTATCCCACCCAGTCTAATCTCACTCTCCTGCTCACTCCCCATACCCTTTAATATCCCACCCAGTCTAATCTCACTCCCCATACCCTTTAATATTCCACCCAGTCTAATCTCACTCTCCTGCTCACTCCCCATGCCCTTTAATATCCCACCCAGTCTAATCTCACTCTCCTGCTCTCTCTCCATACCCTTTAATATCCCACCCAGTCTAATCTCACTCTCCTGCTCACTCCCCATACCCTTTAATATTCCACCCAGTCTAATCTCACTCTCCTGCTCACTCGCCATACCCTTTAATATCCCACCCAGACTAATCTCACTCTCCTGCTCACTCCCCATACATTTTAATATCCCACCCAGTCTAATCTCCCTCTCCTGCTCATTCCCCATACCATTTAATATCCCACCCAGTCTAATCTCAGTCTCCTGCTCACTCTCCACACCATTTAATATCCCACCCAGTCTAATCTCACTCTCCTGCTCACTCCCCATACCCTTTGATATCCCACCCAGTCTAATCTCACTCTCCTGCTCACTCGCCATACCCTTTAATATCCCACCCAGTCTAATCTCACTCTCCTGCTCACTCCCCATACCCTTTAATATCCCACCCAGTCTAATCTCACTCCCCATACCCTTTAATATTCCACCCAGTCAAATCTCACTCTCCTGCTCACTCCCCATACCCTTTAATATCCCACCCAGTCTAATCTCACTCTCCTGCTCACTCCCCTTACCCTTTAATATCCCACCCAGACTAATCTCACTCTCCTGCTCACTCCCCTTACCCTTTAATATCCCACCCAGTCTAATCTCACTCTCCTGCTCACTCCCCATAACCTTTAATATCCCACCCAGTCGAATCTCACTCTCCTGCTCACTCTCCATACCCTTTAATATCCTTCCCAGTCTAATCTCTCTCCTGCTCACTCCCCATACCCTTTAATATCCCACCCAGTCTAATCTCTCTCTCCTGCTCACTCCCCATACCCTTTAATATCCCACCCAGTCTAATCTCACTCTCCTGCTCACTCTCCATACCCTTTAATATCCCACCCAGTCTAATCTCACTCTCCTGCACACTCCCCATACCCTTTAATATCCCACCCAGTCTAATCTCTCTCCTGCTCACTCCCCATACCCTTTAATATCCCACCCAGTCTAATCTCACTCTCCTGCTCACTCTCCATACCCTTTAATATCCTTCCCAGTCTAATCTCACTCTCCTGCTCACTCCCCATAACCTTTAATATCCCACCCAGTCGAATCTCACTCTCCTGCTCACTCTCCATACCCTTTAATATCCTTCCCAGTCTAATCTCTCTCCTGCTCACTCCCCATACCCTTTAATATCCCACCCAGTCTAATCTCTCTCTCCTGCTCACTCCCCATACCCTTTAATATCCCACCCAGTCTAATCTCACTCTCCTGCTCACTCTCCATACCCTTTAATATCCCACCCAGTCTAATCTCACTCTCCTGCACACTCCCCATACCCTTTAATATCCCACCCAGTCTAATCTCTCTCCTGCTCACTCCCCATACCCTTTAATATCCCACCCAGTCTAATCTCACTCTCCTGCTCACTCCCCTTACCCTTTAATATCCCACCCAGTCTAATCTCACTCTCCTGCTCACTCCCCATAACCTTTAATATCCCACCCAGTCGAATCTCACTCTCCTGCTCACTCTCCATACCCTTTAATATCCTTCCCAGTCTAATCTCTCTCCTGCTCACTCCCCATACCCTTTAATATCCCACCCAGTCTAATCTCTCTCTCCTGCTCACTCCCCATACCCTTTAATATCCCACCCAGTCTAATCTCACTCTCCTGCTCACTCTCCATACCCTTTAATATCCCACCCAGTCTAATCTCACTCTCCTGCACACTCCCCATACCCTTTAATATCCCACCCAGTCTAATCTCTCTCCTGCTCACTCCCCATACCCTTTAATATCCCACCCAGTCTAATCTCACTCTCCTGCTCACTCTCCATACCCTTTAATATCCTTCCCAGTCTAATCTCTCTCCTGCTCACTCCCCATACACTTTAATATCCCACCCAGTCTAATCTCTCTCTCCCGCTCACTCCCCATACCCTTTAATATCCCACCCAGTCTAATCTCACTCTCCTGCACACTCCCCATACCCTTTAATATCCCACCCAGTCTAATCTCTCTCCTGCTCACTCCCCATACCCTTTAATATCCCACCCAGTCTAATCTCACTCTCCTGCTCACTCTCCATACCCTTTAATATCCTTCCCAGTCTAATCTCTCTCCTGCTCACTCCCCATACACTTTAATATCCCACCCAGTCTAATCTCTCTCTCCCGCTCACTCCCCATACCCTTTAATATCCCACCCAGTCTAATCTCACTCTCCTGCTCACTCCCCATACCCTTTAATATCCCACCCAGTCGAATCTGACTCTCCTGCTCACTCGCCATACCCCTTAATATTCCACCCAGTCTAATCTCACTCTCCTGCTCACTCTCCATACCCTTTAATATCCCACCCAGTCTAATCTCACTCTCCTGCTCACTCCCCATACCCTTTAATATCCCACCCAGTCTAATCTCACTCTCCTGCTCACTCGCCATACCCTTTAATATCCCACCCAGTCTAATCTCACTCTCCTGCTCACTCCCCATACCCTTTAATATTCCACCCAGTCTAATCTCTCTCTCCTGCTCACTCCCCATACCCTTTAATATCCCACCCAGTCTAATCTCACTCTCCTGCTCACTCCCCTTACCCTTTAATATCCCACCCAGACTAATCTCACTCTCCTGCTCACTCCCCATAACCTTTAATATCCCACCCAGTCTAATCTCACTCTCCTGCTCACTCTCCATACCCTTTAATATCCTTCCCAGTCTAATCTCTCTCCTGCTCACTCCCCATACCCTTTAATATCCCACCCAGTCTAATCTCTCACTCCTGCTCACTCCCCATACCCTTTAATATCCCACCCAGTCTAATCTCACTCTCCTGCTCACTCTCCATACCCTTTAATATCCCACCCAGTCTAATCTCACTCTCCTGCACACCCCCCATACCCATTAATATCCCACCCAGTCTAATCTCTCTCCTGCTCACACCCCATACCCTTTAATATCCCACCCAGTCTAATCTCACTCTCCTGCTCACTCTCCATACCCTTTAATATCCTTCCCAGTCTAATCTCTCTCCTGCTCACTCCCCATACACTTTAATATCCCACCCAGTCTAATCTCTCTCTCCCGCTCACTCCCCATACCGTTTAATATCCCACCCAGTCTAATCTCACTCTCCTGCTCACTCCCCATACCCTTTAATATCCCACCCAGTCTAATCTCACTCTCCTGCTCACTCTCCATGCCATTTAATATCCCACCCAGTCTCATTTCACTCTCCGGCTCACTCCCCATACCCTTTAATATCCCACCCAGTCTAATCTCACTCTCCTGCTCATTCCCCATACCCTTTAATATCCCACCCAGTCTAATTGCAGTCCTACTCACTCCCGATACCCTTCAATATCCCACCCAGTCTAATCTCACTCTCCTGCTCACTCTCCATACCATTTAATATCCCACCCAGTCTAATCTCACACTCCTGCTCACTCCCCATACCCTTTAATATCCCACCCAGTCTAATCTCACTCTCCTGCTCACACCCCATACCTTTCAATATCCCACCCAGTCGAATCTCACTCTCCTGCTCACTCCCCAAACCCTTTAATATCCCACCCAGTCTAATCTCACTCTCCTGCTCACTCTCCATACCCTTTAATATCCCACCCAGTCTAATCTCACTCAAATGCTCACTCCCCATACCCTTTAATATCCCACCCTGTCTAATCTCACTCTCCTGCTCACTCGCCATACCCTTTAATATCCCACCCAGTCTAATCTCACTCTCCTGCTCACTCTCCATACCCTTTAATATCCCACCCAGTCTAATTTCACTCCTACTCACTCCCCATACCCTTTAATATCCCACCCAGTCTAATCTCACTCTCCTGCTCACTCTCCATACCCTTTAATATCCCACCCAGTCTAATTTCACTCCTACTCACTCCCCATACTCTTTAATATCCCACCCAGTCTAATCTCACTCTCCTGCTCACTCCCCATACCCTTTAATATGCCACCAAGTCTAATCTCACACTCCTGCTCACACCCCATACCCTTTAATATCTCACCCAGTCTAATCTCACTCTCCTGCTCACTCCCCATACCCTTTAATATCCCACCCAGTCTAATCTCACTCTCCTGCTCACTCCCCATACCCTTTAATATCCCACCCAGTCTAATCTCACACTCCTGCTCACTCCCCATACCCTTTAATATCTCACCCAGTCTAATCTCACTCTCCTGCTCACTTTCCATACCTTTTAATATCCCACCCAGTCTAATCTCACTCACCTGCACACTCTCCATACCCTTTAATATCCTTCCCAGTCTAATCTCTCTCCTGCTCACTCCCCATACCCTTTAATATCCCACCCAGTCTAATCTCCCTCTCCTGCTCACTCCCCATACACTTTAATATCCCACCCAGTCTAATGTCACTCTCCTGCTCACTCCCCTTACCCTTTAATAACCCACCCAGTCTAATCTCACTCTCCTGCTCACTCTCCATACCCTTTAATATCCTTCCCAGTCTAATCTCTCTCCTGCTCACTCCCCATACCCTTTAATATCCCACCCAGTCTAATCTCTCTCTCCTGCTCTCTCCCCATACCCTTTAATATCCCACCCAGTCTAATCTCACTCTCCTGCTCACTCTCCATACCCTTTAATATCCCACCCAGTCTAATCTCTCTCCTGCTCATTCCCCATACCCTTTAATATCCCTCCCAGTCTGATCCAACACTCCTGCTCACTCCCCATACCCTTTAATATCCCACCCAGTCTAATCTCACTCTCCTGCTCACTCCCCATACCCTTTAATATCCCACCCAGTCTAATCTCTCTCTCCTGCTCACTCCCCACACCCTTTAATATCCCACCCAGTCTAATCTCACTCTCCTGCTCACTCAACATACCCTTTAATATCCCACCCAGTCTAATCTCACTCTCCTGCTCATTCCCCAGACCCTTTAATATCCCATCCAGTCTAATCTCACTCTCCTGCTCACTCTCCATACCCTTTATATCCCACCCAGTCTAATTTCACTCCAACTCACTCCCCATACCCTTTAACATCGCACCCAGTCTAATCTCACTCTCCTACTCTCTCTCCATACCATTTAATATCCCACCCAGTCTAATCTCACTCTCCTGCTCACTCTCCATACCCTTTAATATCCCACCCAGTCTAATTTCACTCCTACTCACTCCCCATACCCTTTAATATCCCACCCAGTCTAATTTCACTCTCCTGCTCACTCCCCATACCCTTTAATATCCCACCCAGTCTAATCTCACTCTCCTGCTCACTCCCCATACCCTTTAATATCCCACCCAGTCTAATCTCACTCTCCTGCTCACTCGCCAAACCCTTTAATATCCCACCCAGTCTAATCTCACTCTCCTGCTCACTCTCCATACCCTTTAATATTCCACCCAGTCTAATTTCACTCCTACTCACTCCCCATACCCTTTAATATCCCACCCAGTCTAATTTCACTCTCCTGCTCACTCCCCATACCCTTTAATATCCCACCCAGTCTAATCTCACTCTCCTGCTCACTCCCCATACCCTTTAATATCCCACCCAGTCTAATCTCACTCTCCTGCTCACTCCCCATACCCTTTAATATCCCACCCAATCTAATCTCACTCTCCTGCTCACTCTCCATACCCTTTAATATTCCACCCAGTCTAATCTCTCTCCTGCTCACTCCCCATACCTTTTAATATCCCACCCAGTCTAATCCAACACTCCTGCTCATTCCCCATACCCTTTAATATCCCACCCAGACTAATCTCACTCTCCTGCTCACTCCCCATACCTTTTAATATCCCACCCAGTCTAAACTCACTCTCCTGCTCATTCCCCATACCCTTTAATATCCCACCCAGTTTAATCTCACTCTCCTGCTCATTCCCCATACACTTTAATATTCCACCCAGTCTAATCTCAGTCTCCTGCTCACTCTCCATACCCTTTAATATCCCACCCAGTCTAATCTCACTCTCCTGCTCACTCCCCATACCCTTTAATATCCCACCCAGTCTAATCTCACTCTCCTGCTCGCTCCCCATACCCTTTAATATCCCACCCAGTCTAATCTCACTCTCCTGCTCACTCCCCATACACTTTAATATCCCACCCAGTCTAATCTCACTCCCCATACACTTTAATATTCCACCCAGTCTAATCTCACTCTCCTGCTCACTCCCCATGCCCTTTAATATGCCACCCAGTCTAATCTCACTCTCCTGCTCACTCCCCTTACCCTTTAATATCCCACCCAGTCTAATCTCACTCTCCTGCTCACTCCCCATAACCTTTAATATCCCACCCAGTCTAATCTCACTCTACTGCTCACTCCCCATACCCTTTAATATCCCACCCAGTCTAATCTCACTCTCCTGCTCACTCTCCATACCCTTTAATATCCCACCCAGTCTAATCTCACTCTCCTGCTCACTCCCCATACCCTTTAATATCACACCCAGTCTAATCTCTCTCTCCTGCTCACTCCCCTTAACCTTTAATATCCCACCCAGTCTAATCTCACTCTCCTGCTCACTCCCCATAACCTTTAATATCCCACCCAGTCTAATCTCACTCTCCTGCTCACTCTCCATACCCTTCAATATCCCACCCTGTCTAATCTCACTCTTCTGCTCACTCCCCATACACTTTAACATCCCACCCAGTCTAATCTCACTCTCCTGCTCACTCTCCATACCCTTTAATATCCCACCCAGTCTAATCTCACTCTCCTGCTCACTCTTCATACCCTTTAATATCCCACCCAGTCTAATCTCACTCTCCTGCTCACTCTCCATAAGCTTTAATATCCCACCCAGTCTAATCTCACTCTCCTGCTCGCTCCCCATACCCTTTACTATCGTGCCCGGTCTAATCTCACTCTCCTGCTCACTCCCCATACCCTTTAATATCCCACCCAGTCTAATCTCACTCTCCTGCTCACTCCCCATACCCTTTAATGTCCCACCCAGTCTAATCTCACTCTCCTGCTCACTCTCCATACCCTTTAATATACCACCCAGTCTAATCTCACTCTCCTGCTCACTCCCCATACCCTTTATTATCCCACCCAGTCTAATCTCACTCTCCTGCTCACACTCCATACCATTTAATATCCCACCCAGTCTAATCTCACTCTCCTGCTCACTCTCCATACCCTTTAATATCCCACACAGTCTAATCTCACTCTCCTGCTCACTCCCCATACCCTTTAATATCCCACCCAGTCTAATCTCACTCTCCTGCTCACTCCCCATACCCTTTAATATCCCATCCAGTCTAATCTCACTCTCCTGCTCACTCTCCATACCCTTTAATATCCTTGCCAGTCTAATCTCTCTCCTGCTCACTCCCCGTACCCTTTAATATCCCACCCAGTCTAATCTCTCTATCCTGCTCACTCCCCATACCCTTTAATATCCCACCCAGTCTAATCTCACTCTCCTGCTCACTCCCCACACCCTTTAATATGCCACCCAGTCTAATTTCACTCCTACTCACTCCCGATACCCTTTAATATCCCACCCAGTCTAATCTCACTCTCCTGCTCACTCTCCATACCCTTTAATATCAAACCCAGTCTAATCTGACTCTCCTGCTCACTCTCCATACCCTTTAATATCCCACCCAGTCTAATTTCACTCCTACTCACTCCCCATACCCTTTAATATCCCACCCAGTCTAATCTCACTCTCCTGCTCACTCTCCATACCGTTTAATATCCCACCCAGTCTAATTTCACTCCTACTCACTCCCCATACCCTTTAATATCCCACCCAGTCTAATATCACTCTCCTGCTCACTCCCCGTAACCTTTACTATCTCACCCAGTCTAATCTCACTCCCCTGCTCACTCCCCATACCCTTTAATATCCCACCCAGTCTAATCTCACTCTCCTGCTCACTCCCCATACCTTTTAATATACCGCCCAGTCTAATCTCACTCTCCTGCTCACTCCCCATACCCTTTAATATCCCACCCAGTCTAATCTCACTCTCCTGCTCTCTCTCCATACCCTTTAATATCCCACCCAGTCTAATCTCACTCTCCTGCTCACTCCCCATAACATTTAATATCCCACCCAGTCTAATCTCACTCTCCTGCTCACTCGCCATACCTTTTAATGTTCCACCCAGTCTAATCTCACTCTCCTGCTCACTCCCCATACCATTTAATATCCCACCCAGACTAATCTCACTCTCCTGCTCACTCCCCATACATTTTAATATTCCACCCAGTCTAATCTCACTCTCCTGCTCATTCCCCATACCCTTTAATATCCCACCCAGTCTAATCTGACTCTCCTGCTCACTCCCCATACCCTTTAATATCCCACCCAGTCTAATCTCACTCCCCATACCCTTTAATATTCCACCCAGTCTAATCTGACTCTCCTGCTCACTCCCCATACCCTTTAATATCCCACCCAGTCTAATCTCACTCTCCTGCTCACTCTCCATACCCTTTAATATCCCACCCAGTCTAATTTCACTCCAACTCACTCCCCATACCCTTTAATATCCCACCCAGTCTAATCTCACTCTCCTGCTCACTCTCCATACCCTTTAATATCCCACCCAGTCTAATCTCACTCTCCTGCCCACTCTCCATACCCTTTAATATTCCACCCAGTCTAATCTCACTCTCCTGCTCACTCTCCATACCCTTTAATATCCCACCCAGTCGAATTTCACTCCTACTCGCTCCCCATACCCTTTCATATCCCACCCAGTCTAATCTCACTCTCCTGCTCACTCTCCATACCCTTTAATATCCCACCCAGTCTAATTTCACTCCTACTCACTCCCCATACCCTTTAATATCCCACCCAGTCTAATATCACTCTCCTGCTCACTCCCCATACCCTTTAATAACGCACCCAGTCTAATCTCACACTCCTGCTCACACCCCATACGCTTTAATATCTCACCCAGTCTAATCTCACTCTCCTGCTCACTCCCCATACCTTTTAATATCCCACCCAGTCTAATCTCACTCTCCTGCTCACTCCCCATACCCTTTAATATCCCACCCAGTCTAATCTCACTCTCCTGCTCTCTCTCCATACCCTTTAATATCCCACCCAGTCTAATCTCACTCTCCTGCTCATTCCCCATACCCTTTAATATGCCACCCAGTCTAATCTCACTCTCCTGCTCACTCGCCATACCCTTTAATATCCCACCCAGTCTAATCTCACTCTCCTGCTCACTCCCCATACCCTTTAATATCCCACCCAGTCTAATCTCACTCTCCTGCTCACTCCCCATAACCTTTAATATCCCACCCAGTCGAATCTCACTCTCCTGCTCAATCTCCATACCCTTTAATATCCTTCCCAGTCTAATCTCTCTCCTGCTCACTCCCCATACCCTTTAATATCCCACCCAGTCTAATCTCACTCTCCTGCTCACTCTCCATACCCTTTAATATCCCACCCAGTCTAATCTCTCTCCTGCTCACTCCCCATACCCTTTAATATCCCACCCAGTCTAATCCAACACTCCTGCTCATTCCCCATACCCTTTAATATCCCACCCAGTCTAATCTCACTCCCCATACCTTTTAATATCCCACCCAGTCTCATCTCACTCTCCTGCTCATTCCCCATACCCTTTAATATCCCACCCAGTCTAATCTCACTCTCCTGCTCACTCTCCATAAGGTTTAATATCCCACCCAGTCTAATCTCACTCTCCTGCTCGCTCCCCATACCCTTTACTATCATGCCCGGTCTAATCTCACTCTCCTGCTCACTCCCCATACCCTTTAACATTCCACCCAGTCTAATCTCACTCTCCTGCTCACTCCCCATACCCTTTAATATCCCACCCAGTCTAATCTCACTCTCCTGCTCACTCCCCATACCCTTTAATATCCCACCCAGTCTAATCTCACTCTCCTGCTCACTCTCCATACCCTTTAATATCCCACCCAGTCTAATCTCACTCTCCTGCTCACTCCCCATACCATTTAATATCCCACCCAGTCTAATCTCACTCTCCTGCTCACTCTCCATACCCTTTAATATCCCACCCAGTCTAATCTCATGCTCCTGCTCACTCCCCATACCCTATAATATCCCACCCAGTCTAATCTCACTCTCCTACTCATTCTCCATACCCTATAATATCCCACCCAGTCTAATCTCACTCTCCTGCTCACTCTCCATACCCTTTAATATCCCACCCAGTCTAATCTCACTCTCCTGCTCACTCCCCATACCCTTTAATATCACACCCAGTCTAATCTCTCTCTCCTGCTCACTCCCCTTAACCTTTAATATCCCACCCAGTCTAATCTCACTCTCCTGCTCACTCCCCATAACCTTTAATATCCCACCCAGTCTAATCTCACTCTCCTGCTTACTCTCCATACCCTTTAATATCCCACCCAGTCTAATCTCACTCTCCTGCTCACTCCCCATACCCTTTAATATCCCACCCAGTCTAATCTCACTCTCCTGCTCACTCTCCATACCATTTAATATCCCACCCAGTCTAATCTCACTCTCCTGCTCACTCCCCATACCATTTAATATCCCACCCAGTCTAATCTCACTCTCCTGCTCACTCTCCATACCCTTTAATATCCCACCCAGTCTAATCTCACGCTCCTGCTCACTCCCCATACCCTATAATATCCCACCCAGTCTAATCTCACTCTCCTGCTCACTCACCATACCCTTTAATATCCCACCCAGTCTAATCTCACTCTCCTGCTCACTCCCCATACCATTTAATATCCCACCCAGTCTAATCTCACTCTCCTGCTCACTCTCCATACCCTTTAATATCCCACCCAGTCTAATCTCACGCTCCTGCTCACTCCCCATACCCTATAATATCCCACCCAGTCTAATCTCACTCTCCTACTCATTCCCCATACCCTATAATATCCCACCCAGTCTAATCTCACTCTCCTGCTCACTCTCCATACCCTTTGATATCCCACCCAGTCTAATCTCACTCTCCTGCTCACTCCCCATACCCTTTAATATCACACCCAGTCTAATCTCTCTCTCCTGCTCACTCCCCTTAACCTTTAATATCCCACCCAGTCTAATCTCACTCTCCTGCTCACTCCCCATAACCTTTAATATCCCACCCAGTCTAATCTCACTCTCCTGCTTACTCTCCATACCCTTTAATATCCCACCCAGTCTAATCTCACCCTCCTGCTCACTCCCCATACCCTTTAATATCCCACCCAGTCTAATCTCACTCTCCTGCTCACTCTCCATACCCTTTAATATCCCACCCAGTCTAATCTCACTCTCCTGCTCACTCCCCATACCATTTAATATCCCACCCAGTCTAATCTCACTCTCCTGCTCACTCTCCATACCCTTTAATATCCCACCCAGTCTAATCTCACGCTCCTGCTCACTCCCCATACCCTATAATATCCCACCCAGTCTAATCTCACTCTCCAACTCATTCCCCATACCCTATAATATCCCACCCAGTCTAATCTC
The DNA here is from genome assembly GCF_052327205.1 of Somniosus microcephalus. Lineage (NCBI taxonomy): Eukaryota > Metazoa > Chordata > Chondrichthyes > Squaliformes > Somniosidae > Somniosus > Somniosus microcephalus. The sequence goes on along the minus strand of NC_140999.1, from coordinate 74,728,085 downwards.
ACTCTCCTGCTCACTCTCCATACCCTTTAATATCCCACCCAGTCTAATCTCACTCTCCTGCTCACTCCCCATACCCTTTAATATCACACCCAGTCTAATCTCTCTCTCCTGCTCACTCCCCTTAACCTTTAATATCCCACCCAGTCTAATCTCACTCTCCTGCTTACTCTCCATACCCTTTAATATCCCACCCAGTCTAATCTCACTCTTCTGCTCACTCCCCATACACTTTAATATCCCACCCAGTCTAATCTCACTCTCCTGCTCACTCCCCATACCCTTTAATATCCCACCCAGTCTAATCTCACTCTCCTGCTCACTCTCCATACCCTTTAATATACCACCCAGTCTAATCTCACTCTCCTGCTCACTCCCCATACACTTTAATATCCCACCCAGTCTAATCTCACTCTCCTGCTCACACTCCATACCATTTAATATCCCACCCAGTCTAATCTCACTCTCCTGCTCACTCTCCATACCCTTTAATATCCCACACAGTCTAATCTCACTCTCCTGCTCACTCCCCATACCCTTTAATATCCCACCCAGTCTAATCTCACTCTCCTGCTCACTCCCCATACCCTTTAATATCCCATCCAGTCTAATCTCACTCTCCTGCTCACTCTCCATACCCTTTAATATCCTTGCCAGTCTAATCTCTCTCCTGCTCACTCCCCGTACCCTTTAATATCCCACCCAGTCTAATCTCTCCATCCTTCTCACTCCCCATACCCTTTAATATCCCACCCAGTCTAATCTCACTCTCCTGCTCACTCCCCACACCCTTTAATATCCCACCCAGTCTAATTTCACTCCTACTCACTCCCCATACCCTTTAATATCCCACCCAGACTAATCTCACTCTCCTGCTCACTCCCCATACATTTTAATATCCCACCCAGTCTAATCTCACTCTCCTGCTCATTCCCCATACCCTTTAATATCCCACCCAGTCTAATCTCAGTCTCCTGCTCACTCTCCACACACTTTAATATCCCACCCAGTCTAATCTCACTCTCCTGCTCACTCCCCATACCCTTTAATATCCCACCCAGTCTAATCTCACTCTCCTGCTCACTCGCCATACCCTTTAATATCCCACCCAGTCTAATCTCACTCTCCTGCTCACTCCCCATACCCTTTAATATCCCACCCAGTCTAATCTCACTCCCCATACCCTTTAATATTCCACCCAGTCTAATCTCACTCTCCTGCTCACTCCCCATACCCTTTAATATCCCACCCAGTCTAATCTCACTCTCCTGCTCACCCTCCATACCCTTTAATATCCCACCCAGTCTAATTTCACTCCAACTCACTCCCCATACCCTTTAATATCCCACCCAGTCTAATCTCACTCTCCTGCTCACTCTCCATACCCTTTAATATCCCACCCAGTCTAATCTCGCTCTCCTGCTCACTCTCCATAACCTTTAATATCCCACCCAGTCTAATCTCACTCTCCTGCTCACTCTCCATACCCTTTAATATCCCACCCAGTCTAATTTCACTCCTACTCACTCCCCATATCCTTAATATCCCACCCAGTCTAATCTCACTCTCCTGCTCACTCTCCATACCCTTTAATATCCCACCCAGTCTAATTTCACTCCTACTCACACCACATACCCTTTAATATCCCACCCAGTCTAATCTCACTCTCCTGCTCACTCCCCATACCCTTTAATAACGCACCCAGTCTAATCTCACACTGCTGCTCACACCCCATACCCTTTAATATCTCACCCAGTCTAATCTCACTCTCCTGCTCACTCCCCATACCTTTTAATATCCCTCCCAGTCTAATCTCACTCTCCTGCTCACTCCCCATACCCTTTAATATCCCACCCAGTCTAATCTCACTCTCCTGCTCTCTCTCCATACCCTTTAATATCCAACCCAGTCTAATCTCACTCTCCTGCTCACTCCCCATACCCTTTAATATCCCACCCAGTCTAATCTCACTCTCCTGCTCACTCGACATACCCTTTAATATCCCACCCAGTCTAATCTCACTCTCCTGCTCACTTCCCATACCCTTTAATATCCCACCCAATCTAATCTCACTCTGTTGCTCACTCCCCATAACCTTTAATATCCCACCCAGTCTAATCTCACTCTCCTGCTCACTCTCCATACCCTTTAATATCCTTCCCAGTCTAATCTCTCTCCTGCTCACTCCCCATACCCTTTAATATCCCACCCAGTCTAATCTCACTCTCCTGCTCACTCTCCATAGCCTTTAATATCCCACCCAGCCTAATCTCTCTCCTGCTCTCTCCCCATACCCTTTAATATCCCACCCAGTCTAATCCAACATTCCTGCTCATTCCCCATTCCCTTTAATATCCCACCCAGTCTAATCTCACTCCCCATACCTTTTAATATCCCACCCAGACTAATCTCACACTCCTGCTCACACCCCATACCTTTTAATATCCCACCCAGTCTAATCTCACTCTTCTGCTCATTCCCCATACCCTTTAATATCCCACCCAGTCTAATCTCACTCTCCTGCTCATTCCCCATACCCTTTAATATCCCACCCAGTCTAATCTCAGTCTCCTGCTCACTCTCCATACACTTTAATATCCCACCCAGTCTAATCTCACTCCCCATACCCTTTAATATTCCACCCAGTCTAATCTCACTCTCCTGCTCACTCCCCATGCCCTTTAATATCCCACCCAGTCTAATCTCACTCTCCTGCTCACTCCCCTTACCCTTTAATATCCCACCCAGTCTAATCTCACTCTACTGCTCACTCCCCATACCCTTTAATATCCCACCCAGTCTAATCTCACTCTCCTGCTCACTCTCCATACCCTTTAATATCCCACCCAGTCTAATCTCACTCTCCTGCTCACTCCCCATACCCTTTAATATCACACCCAGTCTAATCTCTCTCTCCTGCTCACTCCCCTTAACCTTTAATATCCCACCCAGTCTAATCTCACTCTCCTGCTCACTCCCCATAACCTTTAATATCCCACCCAGTCTAATCTCACTCTCCTGCTCACTCTCCATACCCTTCAATATCCCACCCTGTCTAATCTCACTCTTCTGCTCACTCCCCATACACTTTAATATCCCACCCAGTCTAATCTCACTCTCCTGCTCACTCTCCATACCCTTTAATATCCCACCCAGTCTAATCTCACTCTCCTGCTCACTCTTCATACCCTTTAATATCCCACCCAGTCTAATCTCACTCTCCTGCTCACTCTCCATAAGCTTTAATATCCCACCCAGTCTAATCTCACTCTCCTGCTCGCTCCCCATACCCTTTACTATCGTGCCCGGTCTAATCTCACTCTCCTGCTCACTCCCCATACCCTTTAATATCCCACCCAGTCTAATCTCACTCTCCTGCTCACTCCCCATACCCTTTAATGTCCCACCCAGTCTAATCTCACTCTCCTGCTCACTCTCCATACCCTTTAATATACCACCCAGTCTAATCTCACTCTCCTGCTCACTCCCCATACACTTTATTATCCCACCCAGTCTAATCTCACTCTCCTGCTCACACTCCATACCATTTAATATCCCACCCAGTCTAATCTCACTCTCCTGCTCACTCTCCATACCCTTTAATATCCCACACAGTCTAATCTCACTCTCCTGCTCACTCCCCATACCCTTTAATATCCCACCCAGTCTAATCTCACTCTCCTGCTCACTCCCCATACCCTTTAATATCCCATCCAGTCTAATCTCACTCTCCTGCTCACTCTCCATACCCTTTAATATCCTTGCCAGTCTAATCTCTCTCCTGCTCACTCCCCGTACCCTTTAATATCCCACCCAGTCTAATCTCTCTATCCTGCTCACTCCCCATACCCTTTAATATCCCACCCAGTCTAATCTCACTCTCCTGCTCACTCCCCACACCCTTTAATATCCCACCCAGTCTAATTTCACTCCTGCTCACTCCCGATACCCTTTAATATCCCACCCAGTCTAATCTCACTCTCCTGCTCACTCTCCATACCCTTTAATATCCCACCCAGTCTAATCTGACTCTCCTGCTCACTCTCCATACCCTTTAATATCCCACCCAGTCTAATTTCACTCCTACTCACTCCCCATACCCTTTAATATCCCACCCAGTCTAATCTCACTCTCCTGCTCACTCTCCATACCGTTTAATATCCCACCCAGTCTAATTTCACTCCTACTCACTCCCCATACCCTTTAATATCCCACCCAGTCTAATATCACTCTCCTGCTCACTCCCCGTAACCTTTACTATCTCACCCAGTCTAATCTCACTCCCCTGCTCACTCCCCATACCCTTTAATATCCCACCCAGTCTAATCTCACTCTCCTGCTCACTCCCCATACCTTTTAATATACCGCCCAGTCTAATCTCACTCTCCTGCTCACTCCCCATACCCTTTAATATCCCACCCAGTCTAATCTCACTCTCCTGCTCTCTCTCCACACCCTTTAATATCCCACCCAGTCTAATCTCACTCTCCTGCTCACTCCCCATAACATTTAATATCCCACCCAGTCTAATCTCACTCTCCTGCTCACTCACCATACCTTTTAATGTTCCACCCAGTCTAATCTCACTCTCCTGCTCACTCCCCATACCCTTTAATATCCCACCCAGACTAATCTCACTCTCCTGCTCACTCCCCATACATTTTAATATTCCACCCAGTCTAATCTCACTCTCCTGCTCATTCCCCATACCCTTTAATATCCCACCCAGTCTAATCTGACTCTCCTGCTCACTCCCCATACCCTTTAATATCCCACCCAGTCTAATCTCACTCCCCATATCCTTTAATATTCCACCCAGTCTAATCTCACTCTCCTGCTCACTCCCCATACCCTTTAATATCCCACCCAGTCTAATCTCACTCTCCTGCTCACTCTCCATACCCTTTAATATCCCACCCAGTCTAATTTCACTCCAACTCACTCCCCATACCCATTAATATCCCACCCAGTCTAATCTCACTCTCCTGCTCACTCTCCATACCCTTTAATATCCCACCCAGTCTAATCTCACTCTCCTGCCCACTCTCCATACCCTTTAATATTCCACCCAGTCTAATCTCACTCTCCTGCTCACTCTCCATACCCTTTAATATCCCACCCAGTCGAATTTCACTCCTACTCACTCCCCATACCCTTTCATATCCCACCCAGTCTAATCTCACCCTCCTGCTCACTCTCCATACCCTTTAATATCCCACCCAGTCTAATTTCACTCCTACTCACTCCCCATACCCTTTAATATCCCACCCAGTCTAATATCACTCTCCTGCTCACTCCCCATACCCTTTAATAACGCACCCAGTCTAATCTCACACTCCTGCTCACACCCCATACGCTTTAATATCTCACCCAGTCTAATCTCACTCTCCTGCTCACTACCCATACCTTTTAATATCCCACCCAGTCTAATCTCACTCTCCTGCTCACTCCCCATACCCTTTAATATCCCACCCAGTCTAATCTCACTCTCCTGCTCTCTCTCCATACCCTTTAATATCCCACCCAGTCTAATCTCACTCTCCTGCTCACTCCCCATACCCTTTAATATCCCACCCAGTCTAATCTCACTCTCCTGCTCACTCGCCATACCCTTTAATATCCCACCCAGTCTAATCTCACTCTCCTGCTCACTCCCCATACCCTTTAATATCCCACCCTGTCTAATCTCACTCTCCTGCTCACTCCCCATAACCTTTAATATCCCACCCAGTCGAATCTCACTCTCCTGCTCAATCTCCATACCCTTTAATATCCTTCCCAGTCTAATCTCTCTCCTGCTCACTCCCCATACCCTTTAATATCCCACCCAGTCTAATCTCACTCTCCTGCTCACTCTCCATACCCTTTAATATCCCACCCAGTCTAATCTCTCTCCTGCTCACTCCCCATACCCTTTAATATCCCACCCAGTCTAATCCAACACTCCTGCTCATTCCCCATACCCTTTAATATCCCACCCAGTCTAATCCCACTCCCCATACCTTTTAATATCCCACCCAGTCTCATCTCACTCTCCTGCTCATTCCCCATACCCTTTAATATCCCACCCAGTCTAATCTCACTCTCCTGCTCACTCTCCATAAGGTTTAATATCCCACCCAGTCTAATCTCACTCTCCTGCTCGCTCCCCATACCCTTTACTATCATGCCCGGTCTAATCTCACTCTCCTGCTCACTCCCCATACCCTTTAACATTCCACCCAGTCTAATCTCACTCTCCTGCTCACTCCCCATACCCTTTAATATCCCACCCAGTCTAATCTCACTCTCCTGCTCACTCCCCATACCCTTTAATATCACACCCAGTCTAATCTCTCTCTCCTGCTCACTCCCCTTAACCTTTAATATCCCACCCAGTCTAATCTCACTCTCCTGCTCACTCCCCATAACCTTTAATATCCCACCCAGTCTAATCTCACTCTCCTGCTTACTCTCCATACCCTTTAATATCCCACCCAGTCTAATCTCACTCTCCTGCTCACTCCCCATACCCTTTAATATCCCACCCAGTCTAATCTCACTCTCCTGCTCACTCTCCATACCCTTTAATATCCCACCCAGTCTAATCTCACTCTCCTGCTCACTCCCCATACCATTTAATATCCCACCCAGTCTAATCTCACTCTCCTGCTCACTCTCCATACCCTTTAATATCCCACCCAGTCTAATCTCACGCTCCTGCTCACTCCCCATACCCTATAATATCCCACCCAGTCTAATCTCACTCTCCTGCTCACTCTCCATACCCTTTAATATCCCACCCAGTCTAATCTCACTCTCCTGCTCACTCCCCATACCATTTAATATCCCACCCAGTCTAATCTCACTCTCCTGCTCACTCTCCATACCCTTTAATATCCCACCCAGTCTAATCTCACGCTCCTGCTCACTCCCCATACCCTATAATATCCCACCCAGTCTAATCTCACTCTCCTACTCATTCCCCATACCCTATAATATTCCACCCAGTCTAATCTCACTCTCCTGCTCACTCTCCATACCCTTTGATATCCCACCCAGTCTAATCTCACTCTCCTGCTCACTCCCCATACCCTTTAATATCACACCCAGTCTAATCTCTCTCTCCTGCTCACTCCCCTTAACCTTTAATATCCCACCCAGTCTAATCTCACTCTCCTGCTCACTCCCCATAACCTTTAATATCCCACCCAGTCTAATCTCACTCTCCTGCTTACTCTCCATACCCTTTAATATCCCACCCAGACTAATCTCACCCTCCTGCTCACTCCCCATACCCTTTAATATCCCACCCAGTCTAATCTCACTCTCCTGCTCACTCTCCATACCCTTTAATATCCCACCCAGTCTAATCTCTCTCTCCTGCTCACTCCCCATACCATTTAATATCCCACCCAGTCTAATCTCACTCTCCTGCTCACTCTCCATACCCTTTAATATCCCACCCAGTCTAATCTCACGCTCCTGCTCACTCCCCATACCCTATAATTTCCCACCCAGTCTAATCTCACTCTCCAACTCATTCCCCATACCCTATAATATCCCACCCAGTCTAATCTCACTCTCCTGCTCACTCTCCATACCCTTTAATATCCCACCCAGTCTAATCTCACTCTCCTGCTCACACCCATACCCTTTAATATCACACCCAGTCTAATCTCTCTCTCCTGCTCACTACCCTTAACCTTTAATATCCCACCCAGTCTAATCTCACTCTCCTGCTCACTCCCCATAACCTTTAATATCCCACCCAGTCTAATCTCACTCTCCTGCTTACTCTCCATACCCTTTAATATCCCACCCAGTCTAATCTCACTCTTCTGCTCACTCCCCATACACTTTAATATCCCACCCAGTCTAATCTCACTCTCCTGCTCACTCCCCATACCCTTTAATATCCCACCCAGTCTAATCTCACTCTCCTGCTCACTCTCCATACCCTTTAATATACCACCCAGTCTAATCTCACTCTCCTGCTCACTCCCCATACACTTTAATATCCCACCCAGTCTAATCTCACTCTCCTGCTCACACTCCATACCATTTAATATCCCACCCAGTCTAATCTCACTCTCCTGCTCACTCTCCATACCCTTTAATATCCCACACAGTCTAATCTCACTCTCCTGCTCACTCCCCATACCCTTTAATATCCCACCCAGTCTAATCTCACTCTCCTGCTCACTCCCCATACCCTTTAATATCCCATCCAGTCTAATCTCACTCTCCTGCTCACTCTCCATACCCTTTAATATCCTTGCCAGTCTAATCTCTCTCCTGCTCACTCCCCGTACCCTTTAATATCCCACCCAGTCTAATCTCTCCATCCTGCTCACTCCCCATACCCTTTAATATCCCACCCAGTCTAATCTCACTCTCCTGCTCACTCCCCACACCCTTTAATATCCCACCCAGTCTAATTTCACTCCTACTCACTCCCCATACCCTTTAATATCCCACCCAGTCTAATCTCACTCTCCTGCTCACTCTCCATACCCTTTAATATCCCACCCAGTCTAATCAGACTCTCCTGCTCACTCTCCATACCCTTTAATATCCCACCCAGTCTAATTTCACTCCTTCTCACTCCCCATACCCTTTAATATCCCACCCAGTCTAATCTCACTCTCCTGCTCACTCTCCATACCGTTTAATATCCCACCCAGTCTAATTTCACTCCTACTCACTCCCCATACCCTTTAATATCCCACCCAGTCTAATCTCACTCTCCTGCTCACTCCCCGTACCCTTTAATATCTCATCCATTCTAATCTCACTCCCCTGCTCACTCCCCATACCCTTTAATATTCCGCCCAGTCTAATCTCACTCTCCTGCTCACTCCCCATACCCTTTAATATCCCACCCAGTCTAATCTCACTCTCCTGCTCTCTCTCCATACCCTTTAATTTCCCATCCAGTCTAATCTCACTCTCCTGCTCACTCCCCATACCCTTTAATATCCCACCCAGTCTAATCTCACTCTCCTGCTCACTCGCCATACCCTTTAATGTTCCACCCAGTCTAATCTCACTCTCCTGCTCACTCCCCATACCCTTTAATATCCCACCCAGACTAATCTCACTCTCCTGCTCACTCCCCATACATTTTAATATCCCACCCAGTCTAATCTCACTCTCCTGCTCATTCCCCATACCCTTTAATATCCCACCCAGTCTAATCTCAGTCTCCTACTCACTCTCCACACACTTTAATATCCCACCCAGTCTAATCTCACTCTCCTGCTCACTCCCCATACCCTTTAATATCCCACCCAGTCTAATCTCACTCTCCTGCTCACTCGCCATACCCTTTAATATCCCACCCAGTCTAATCTCACTCTCCTGCTCACTCCCCATACCCTTTAATATCCCACCCAGTCTAATCTCACTCCCCATACCCTTTAATATTCCACCCAGTCTAATCTCACTCTCCTGCTCACTCCCCATACCCTTTAATATCCCACCCAGTCTAATCTCACTCTCCTGCTCACCCTCCATACCCTTTAATATCCCACCCAGTCTAATTTCACTCCAACTCACTCCCCATACCCTTTAATATCCCACCAAGTCTAATCTCACTCTCCTGCTCTCTCTCCATACCCTTTAATATCCCACCCAGTCTAATCTCGCTCTCCTGCTCACTCTCCATAACCTTTAATATCCCACCCAGTCTAATCTCACTCTCCTGCTCACTCTCCATACCCTTTAATATCCCACCCAGTCTAATTTCACTCCTACTCACTCCCCATATCCTTAATATCCCACCCAGTCTAATCTCACTCTCCTGCTCACTCTCCATACCCTTTAATATCCCACCCAGTCTAATTTCACTCCTACTCACACCACATACCCTTTAATATCCCACCCAGTCTGATCTCACTCTCCTGCTCACTCCCCATACCCTTTAATAACGCACCCAGTCTAATCTCACACTGCTGCTCACACCCCATAACCTTTAATATCTCACCCAGTCTAATCTCACTCTCCTGCTCACTCCCCATACCTTTTAATATCCCTCCCAGTCTAATCTCACTCTCCTGCTCACTCCCCATACCCTTTAATATCCCACCCAGTCTAATCTCACTCTCCTGCTCTCTCTCCATACCCTTTAATATCCCACCCAGTCTAATCTCACTCTGTTGCTCACTCCCCATAACCTTTAATATCCCACCCAGTCTAATCTCACTCTCCTGCTCACTCTCCATACCCTTTAATATCCTTCCCAGTCTAATCTCTCTCCTGCTCACTCCCCATACCCTTTAATATCCCACCCAGTCTAATCTCACTCTCCTGCTCACTCTCCATAGCCTTTAATATCCCACCCAGCCTAATCTCTCTCCTGCTCTCTCCCCATACCCTTTAATATCCCACCCAGTCTAATCCAACACTCCTGCTCATTCCCCATTCCCTTTAATATCCCACCCAGTCTAATCTCACTCCCCATACCTTTTAATATCCCACCCAGACTAATCTCACACTCCTGCTCACACCCCATACCTTTTAATATCCCACCCAGTCTAATCTCACTCTTCTGCTCATTCCCCATACCCTTTAATATCCCACCCAGTCTAATCTCACTCTCCTGCTCATTTCCCATACCCTTTAATATCCCACCCAGTCTAATCTCAGTCTCCTGCTCACTCTCCATACCCTTTAATATCCCACCCAGTCTAATCTCACTCTCCTGCTAACTCCCCATACCCTTTAATATCCCACCCAGTCTAATCTCACTCTCCTGCTCACTCGCCATACCCTTTAATATCCCACCCAGTCTAATCACAATCTCCTGCTCACTCCCCATAACCTTTAATATCCCACTCAGTCTAACCTCACTCCACATACCCTTTAATATTCCACCCAGTCTAATCTCACTCTCCTGCTCAATCCCCATGCCCTTTAATATCCCACCCAGTCTAATCTCACTCTCCTGCTCACTCCCCTTACCCTTTAATATCCCACCCAGTCTAATCTCACTCTCCTGCTCACTCCCCATAACCTTTAATATCCCACCCAGTCTAATCTCACTCTCCTGCTCACTCCCCATACTCTTTAATATCCCACCCAGTCTAATCTCACTCTCCTGCTCACTCTCCATACGCTTTAATATCCCACCCAGTCTAATCTCACTTTCCTGCTCACTCCCCATACCCTTTAATATCACACCCAGTCTAATCTCACTCTCCTGCTCACTCCCCTTAACCTTTAATATCCCACCCAGTCTAATCTCACTCTCCTGCTCAGTCCCCATAACCTTTAATATCCCACCCAGTCTAATCTCACTCTCGTGCTCACTCTCCATAAGCTTTAATATCCCACCCAGTCTAATCTCACTCTCCTGCTCGCTCCCCATACCCTTTACTATCGTGCCCGGTCTAATCTCACTCTCCTGCTCACTCCCCATACCCTTTAATATCCCACCCAGTCTAATCTCACTCTCCTGCTCACTCCCCATACACTTTAATATCCCACCCAGTCTAATCTCACTCTCCTGCTCACTCTCCATACCCTTTATTATCCCACCCAGTCTAATCTCACTCTGCTGCTCACTCTCGATACGCTTTAATATCCCACCCAGTCTAATCTCACTCTCCTGCTCACTCCCCATACCATTTAATATCCCACCCAGTCTAATCTCACTCTCCTGCTCACTCTCCATACCCTTTAATATCCCACCCAGTCTAATCTCACGCTCCTGCTCACTCCCCATACCCTTTAATATCCCACCCAGTCTAATCTCGCTCTCCTGCTCACTCCCCATACCCTTTAATATCCCACTCAATCTAATCTCTCTCTCCTGCTCACTCCCCATACCCTTTAATATCCCACCCAGTCTAATCTCACTCTCCTACTCATTCCCCATACCCCATAATATCCCACCCAGTCTAATCTCACTCTCCTGCTCACACTCCATACCCGTTAATATCCCACCCAGTCTAATCTCACTCTGCTGCTCACTCTCCATACCCTTTAATATCCCACCCAGTCTAATCTCACTCTACTGCTCACTCTCCATACCCTTTAATATCCCACCCAGTCTAATCTCACTCTCCTGCTCACACCCCATACCCTTTAATATCCCACCCAGTCTAATCTCACTCTCCTGCTCACTCCCCATACCGTTTAATATCGTACCCTGTCTAATCTCACTCTCCTCACTCCCCATACCCTTTAATATCCCACCCAGTCTAATCTCACTCTCCTGCTCACTCTCCATCCCCTTTAATATCCCACCCAGTCTAATCTCTCTCTCCTGCTCACTCCCCATACCCTTTAATATCCCACCCAGTCTAATCTCACTCTCCTGCTCACTCCCCATACCCTTTAATATCCCACCCAGTCGAATCTCACTCTCCTGCTCAATCCCCATACACTTTAATATCCCACCCAGTCTAATCTCACTCTCCTGCTCACTCTCCATACCCTTAAATATCCTTGCCAGTCTAATCTCACCTTCCTGCTCACTCTCCATACCCTTTAATATCCCACCCAGTCTAATCTCACTCTCCTGCTCACTCTCCATACCCTTTCATATCCCACCCAGTCTAATCTCACTCTCCTCACTCCCCATACCCTTTAATATCCCACCCAGTCTAATCTCACTCTCCTGCTCACTCTCCATACCCTTTAATATCCCATCCAGTCTAATCTCACTCTCCTGCTCACTCTCCATAAGATTTAATATCCCACCCAGTCTAATCTCACTCTCCTGCTCGCTCCCCATACTCTTTACTATCGTGCCCGGTCTAATCTCACTCTCCTGCTCACTCCCCATACCCTTTAATATCCCACCCAGTCTAATCTCACTCTCCTGCTCACTCTCCATACCCTTTAATATCCCACCCAGTCTAATCCCTCTCTCCTGCTCACTCCCCATACCCTTTAATAACGCACCCAGTCTAATCTCACACTCCTGCTCACACCCCATACCCTTTAATATCTCACCCAGTCTAATCTCACTCTCCTGCTCACTCCCCATACCTTTTAATATCCCACCCAGTCTAATCTCACTCTCCTGCTCACTCCCCATACCCTTTAATATCCCACCCAGTCTAATCTCACTCTGCTGCTCTCTCTCCATACCCTTTAATATCCCACCCAGTCTAATCTCACTCTCCTGCTCACTCCCCATACCCTTTAATATCCCACCCAGTCTAATCTCACTCTCCTGCTCACTCGCCATACCCTTTAATATCCCACCCAGTCTAATCTCACTATCCTGCTCACTCCCCATACCCTTTAATATCCCTCCCAGTCTAATCTCACTCTCCTGCTCACTCCCCATAACCTTTAATATCCCACCCAGTCTAATCTCACTCTCCTGCTCACTCTCCATACCCTTTAATATCCTTCCCAGTCTAATCTCTCTCCTGCTCGCTCCCCATACCCTTTAATATCCCACCCAGTCTAATCTCACTCTCCTGCTCACTCTCCATACCCTTTAATATCCCACCCAGTCTAATCTCTCTCCTGCTCACTCCCCATACCCTTTAATATCCCACCCAGTCTAATCCAACACTCCTGCTCATTCCCCATACCCTTTTATATCCCACCCAGTCTAATCTCACTCCCCATACCTTTTAATATCCCACCCAGACTAATCTCAGACTCCTGCTCACTCCCCATACCCTTTAATATCCCACCCAGTCTAATCTCACTCTCCTGCTCACTCTCCATACCATTTAATATCCCACCCAGTCTAATTTCACTCTCCGGCTCACTCCCCATACCCTTTAATATCCCACCTGTTAAGTCTGTGAATTATTTAGTTAATTAAAACACAGACTAATGAGTAACAATAAAAACAGGTCTTTACTGGTTGGAGGTAGGGACTATACTGAATACAAGATTACTGCACAGTGCTTATATACCGGTGTGTTCACCCCCGGTATTACGTCTACAGCAGCCTGAGAAAGTAGTACATCTCTTAAGGTGGAACAGGCTTAAGCTCTCTTAAGGTGGAACAGGTTACATACACAACACTCCTCCCTTCTTAGCTTTATAGTCATCCCCCCCATTTAACATAACGTAATAACATATATACATATATAACTTCATGTTTAACGTAACATATCACAGATTCAGTCTCTGTGGAAAACAGTTCACAGATTCAATCTCTACGAACAGTTGCAACATACTCTTAGTGGGAACAGTTTACAGGTTCAGTCTCTGTGGGAACAGTTCGTAAATTCAGTCTCTGATCTTAATTCGTTCCAGACAGCATCTTTTCGTAGTGTTCGGCCGGAGGTAGTAGAAGTAACAATATTTTAAACAATTATTATTTTCGGCCTCTTCTTTTTCTTTTCTGCCTTTTTACAACTCTTGTCGTTCCCATCTTCTCGGCGGACAGCTGTAATGCTACCAACTCTCTATGTTCTTTAGACCTTAAGTGCTTCCTCCGGATTTCAGCACTTTGGGAGTTTCCATCACAATTTGGGCATACCACATCCTCATAGTATTCACTATCACTCAACAGGTCGAGAGGCCCTTCTACTTCTTCCTTACCCAACTGGACGCTATCCGACTGCTGTTCCTTCTCTATCTCTCTTACTTCCCGTAGTAGAGCCACCTTCTTCCGATGTTCCGTAGACTTTTGGTGCTCCTCCATGATTTCTGCACTTTGGGGGTCGAAGTTACAAGCTGGGCAGGACAGGACATCGTAATATTCAGAGTCGTCCGACAGGTCATGGTAATATTCGGTGTCGTCCTGAGCTAGGCCAGCGAGAGGGTCGTCTATTTCCTCCATACCCAGCTGGACGTTAGCCAGCTCTTGTTCCAAATCCAGACATCTTTCCTGAAGAGACTTCTTCATGTGTACCTCTGCATCCAGCTTTTTCTGGGCTTTCAGCAAGTCGTTTACTGGTGACCTCATTTGTGATTTTAATACTTCAACTTCCTTTGGAGATTGATTGCTCGGACTATGCAGTCCCTCTACCGGAGCAGCTGTTTCAGCGGTCTGTTGTTCTACATTGACGTGAGTCAGCGTACTTTTGGCATCCAATGGCTGCTCTGTTGCAGTCGTTTCAGTCTGTGTCGTCACATCAGCCATCTCAATGGCTTTTGAGAGCTCCGAACCCTTTTCCTTTGAAGATCGCAGCTCGTGTTCAAGTTTTTCCCATTTCAGAGTCTTGTCCCTCAGCATATGAAGGAGTTGGCTGACCGTTAACTCTTCTGACACCAGATTATGGCACGCACCTTCAGAACCTGAATCAGCTTTGATTCGTTCGGCCTCCTCGCGCAGATGGTTGGTGTGCTCCTGCTCCATTTTCTCCATCAGTTGCTTCTGTTGCCTTTCCAGATTCTCCCACTCTGTAACAAAGAACTTTTTTATTTCATTCATCTCTTGCTCAAAACGGCGAATCATTTGTTCTAATTGCTGTTGTAGTTTGAAATGGAGTTGAGTTCGAGCCCGGTGTCCCTCAAAAATGTGCATATCAGTAGACTTGACAGACTCAGAATTCTCTGTTAAACTATGTTGTTGTTGCTCAGTGGAATTCTGTGCTGAAACTTTGTCTTTTGCACATGGGTTGGTCTTACCATCATCAGTTCTAGAGTCTGGGCTGATTATCTGCACCGAGTTCTCACTCTTTATGGCTTTTAGCGAATGCCAGTCCATATTTATGTTTCTAAACATCTCTTAAGGTGGAACAGGCTTAAGCTCTCTTAAGGTGGAACAGGTTACATACACAACACACCCCATACCATTTAATATCCCACCCAGTCTAAACTCACTCTCCTGCTCACTCCCCATACCGTTTAATATCGTACCCTGTCTAATCTCACTGTCCTGCTCACTCTCCATACCCTTTAATATCCCACCCAGTCCAATCTCACTATTCTGGTCACTCCCCATACACTTTAATATCCCACCCAGTCTAATCTCACTCTCCTGCTCACTCCCCATACCCTTTAATATCCCACCCAGTCTAATCTCATTCTCCTGCTCACTCTCCATACCCTTTAATATCCCACCCAGTCTCATCTCACTCTCCTGCTCACTCTCCATACCCTTTAATATACCACCCAGTCCAATCTCACTCTCCTCACTCCCCATACCCTTTAATATCCCACCCAGTCTAATCTCACACTCCTGCTCACTCTCCATACCCTTTAATATCCCACCCAGTCTAATCTCACTCTCCTGCTCACTCTCCATACGCTTTAATATCCCACCCAGTCTAATCTCACTCTCCTGCTCACTCCCCATACCCTTTAATATCCCACCCAGTCTAATCTCACTCTCCTGCTCACTCTCCATACCCTTTAATATCCCACCCAGTCTAATCTCAAGCTCCTGCTCACTCCCCATACCCTTTAATATCCCACCCAGTCTAATCTCACTCTCCTGCTCACTCCCCATACGCTTTAATATCCCACCCAGTCGAATCTCACTCTCCTGCTCACTCCCCATACCCTTTAATATCCCACCCAGTCTAATCTCACTCTCCTGCTCACTCCCCATACCCTTTAATATCCCACCCAGTCTAATCTCACTCTGCTGCTCACTCTCCGTACACTTTAATATCCCACCCAGTCTAATCTCACTCTCCTGCTCACTCTCCACACCCTTTAATATGCCACCCAGTCTAATCTCAGTCTCCTGCTCGCTCCCCATACCCTTTAATATCTCACCCAGCCTAATCTCACTCTCCTGCTCACTCCCCATACCCTTTAATATCCCACCCAGTCTAATCTCACTCTCCTGCCCACTCCCCATACCCTTTAATATCCCACCCAGTCTAATCTCACACTCCTGCTCACTCTCCATACCCTTTAATATCCCACCCAGTCTAATCTCACACTCCTGCTCACTCTCCATTCCCTTTAATATCCCACCCAGTCTAATCACACTCTCCTGCTCACTCCCCATACCCTTTAATATCCCTTCCAGTCTAATCTCACTCTCCTGCTCGCTCCCCATACCCTTTACTATCGTGCCCAGTCTAATCTCACTCTCCTGCTCACTCCCCATACCCTTTAATATCCCACCCAGTCGAAACTCACTCTCCTGCTCACACTCCATACCCTTTAATATCCCACCCAGTCTAATCTCACTCTCCTGCTCACTCTCCATACCTTTTAATATCCCACCCAGTCTAATCTCACTCTCCTGCTCACTCCCCATACCCTTAAATATCCCACCCAGCCTAATCTCACTCTCCTGCTCACACTCCATACCATTTAATATCCCACCCAGTCTAATCTCACTCTCCTGCTCACTCTCCATACCCTTTAATATCCCACCCAGTCTAATCTCACTCTCCTGCTCACTCCCCATATCCATTAATATCCCACCCAGTCTAATCTCACTCTCCTGCTCACTCTCCATACCCTTTAAGATCCCACCCAGTCTAATCTCACTCTCCTGCTCACTCCCCATACCCTTTAATATCCCACCCAGTCTAATCTCACTCTCCTGCTCACTCCCCATACGCTTTAATATCCAACCCAGTCTAATCTCACTCTCCTGCTCACTCTCCATACCCTTTAATATCCTACCCAGTCTAATCTCACTCTCCTGCTCACTCCCCATACCCTTTAATATCGTACCCAGTCTAATCTCTCTCTCCTGCTCACTCTCCATACCCTTTAATATCCCACCCAGTCTAATCTCACTCTCCTGCTCACTCCCCATACCCTTCAATAGCCCACCCAGTCTAATCTCACTCTCCTGCTCACTCTCCATACCCTTTAATATCCCACCCTGTCTAATCTCACTCTCCTGCTCACTCTCCATACCCTTTAATATCCCACCCAGTCTAATCTCACTCTCCTGCTCACTCCCCTTACCCTTTAATATCCCACCCTGTCTAATCTCACTCTCCTGCTCACTCTCCATACCCTTTAATATCCCACCCAGTCTAATCTCACTCTCCTGCTCACTCCCCATACCCTTTAATATCGTACCCAGTCTAATCTCTCTCTCCTGCTCACTCTCCATACCATTTAATATCCCACCCAGTCTAATCTCACTCTCCTGCTCACTCCCCATACCCTTTAATATCCCACCCAGTCTAATCTCACTCTCCTGCTCACTCCCCATACCCTTTAATATTCCACCCAGTCTAAGCTCACACTCCTGCTCACTCTCCATACCCTTTAATATCCCACCCAGTCTAATCTCACTCTCCTGCTCATTCCCCATACCCTTTAATATCCCACCCAATCTAGTCGCACTCTCCTGCTCACTCTCCATACCCTTTAATATCCCACCCAGTCTAATCTCACTCTCCTGCTCACTCTCCATACCCTTTAATATCCCACCCAGTCTAATTTCACTCCTGCTGATTCCCCATACCCTTTAATATCCCACCCAGTCTAATCTCACTCTCCTGGTCACTCCCCATACCCGTTAATATTCCACCCAGTCTAAGCTCACTCTCCTGCTCACTCCCCATACACTTTAATATCCCACCCAGTCTAATTTCACTCTCCTGCTCACTCTCCATACCTTTTAATATCCCTTCCAGTCTAATCTCACTCTCCTGCTCGCTCCCCACACCCTTTACTATCGTGCCCAGTCTATTCTCACTCTCCTGCTCACTCCCCATACCCTTTAATATCCCACCCAGTCTAATCTCACTCTCCTGCTCACTCCCCATACCCTTTAATATCCCACCCAGTCTAATCTCACTCTCCTGCTCACTCTCCATACCCTTTAATATCCCACCCAGTCTAATCTCACTCTCCTGCTCACTCCCCATACCCTTTAATATCCCACCCAGTCTAATCTCACTCTCCTGCTCACTCTCCATACCCTTTAATATCCCACCCAGTCTAATCTCACTCTCCTGCTCACTCTCCATACCCTTTAATATCCCACCCAGTCTAATCTCACTCTCCTGCCCACTCCCCATACCCTTTAATATCCCACCCAGCCTAATCTCACTCTCCTGCAAATTCCCCATACCCTTTAATATCCCACCCAGTCTAATCTCACTCTCCTGCTCACTCTCCATACCCTTTAATATCCCACCCAGTCTAATCTCACTCTCCTGCTCACACTCCATACCCGTTCATATCCCACCCAGTCTAATCTCACTCTGCTGCTCACTCTCCATACCCTTTAGTATCCCACCCAGTCTAATCTCACTCTCCTGCTCACTCCCCATACCCTTTAATATCCCACCCAGTCTAATCTCACTCTCCTGCTCAGTCCCCATACCCTTTAATATCCCACCCAGTCTAATCTCACTCTCCTGCTCACTCCCCATACCCTTTAATATCCCACCCAGTCTAATCTCACACTCCTGCTCACTCTCAATACCCTTTAATATCCCACCCAGTCTAATCTCACACTCCTGCTCACTCTCCATTCCCTTTAATATCCCACCCAGTCTAATCTCACTCTCCTGCTCACTCCCCATACCCTTTAATATCCCTTCCCGTCTAATCTCACTCTCCTGCTCGCTCCACATACCCTTTACTATCGTGCGCAGTCTAATCTCACTCTCCTGCTCACTCCCCATACCCTTTAATATCCCACCCAGTCTAATCTCACTCTCCTGCTCACTCCCCATACCCTTTAATATCCCACCCAGTCTAATCTCACTCTCCTGCTCACTCTCCATTCCCTTTAATATCCCACCCAGTCTAATCTCACTCTCCTGCTCACTCCCCATACCCTTCAATATCCCACCCAGTCTAATCTCACTCTCCTGCTCACACTCCATACCATTTGATATCCCACCCAGTCTAATCTCACTCTCCTGCTCACTCTCCATACCCTTTAATATCCCACCCAGTCTAATCTCACTCTCCTGCTCACTCCCCATACCCATTAATATCCCACCCAGTCTAATCTCACTCTCCTGCTCACTCTCCATACCCTTTAAGATCCCAGCCAGTCTAATCTCACTCTCCTGCTCACTCCCCATCCTCTTTAATATCCCACCCAGTTTAATCTCACTCTCCTGCTCACTCTCCATACCCTTTAATATCCCACCCAGTCTAATCTCACGCTCCTGCTCACTCCCCATACCCTTTAATATCCCACCCAGTCTAATCTCACTCTCCTGCTCACTCCCCATACCCTTTAATATCCCACCCTGTCTAATCTCACTCTCCTGCTCACTCCCCATACCCTTTAATATCCCACCCAGTCTAATCTCACTCTCCTGCTCACTCCCCATACCCTTTAATATCCCACCCAGTCTAATCTCACTCTCCTGCTCACACTCCATACCCGTTAATATCCCACCCAGTCTAATCTCACTCTCATGCTCACTCCCCATAGACTTTAATATCCCACCCAGTCTAATTTCACTCTCCTGCTCACTCTCCATACCTTTTAATATCCCTTCCAGTCTAATCTCACTCTCCTGCTCGCTCCCCATACCCTTTACTATCGTACCCCGTCTAATGTCACTCTCCTGCTCACTCCCCATACCCTTTAATATCCCACCCAGTCTAATCTCACTCTCCTGCTCACTCCCCATACCCTTTAATATCCCACCCAGTCTAATCTCACTCTCCTGCTCACTCCCCATACCCTTTAATATCCCACCCAGTCTTATCTCACTCTCCTGCTCACTTTCCATACCCTTTAATATACCACCCTGTCTAATCTCACTCTCCTGCTCACTCTCCATACCATTTAATATCCCACCCAGTCTAATCTCACACTCCTGCTCACTCCTCTTACCCTTTAATATCCCACCCAGTCTAATCTCATTCTCCTGCTCACTCACCATACCCTTCAATATCGCACCCAGTCTAATCTCACTCTCCTGCTCACTCACCATACACTTTAATATCGTACCCAATCTAATCTCACTCTCCTGCTCACTCTCCATATCCTTCAATATCCCACCCAGTCTAATCTCACTCTCCTGCTTACTCCCCATACCCTTTAATATCCCACCCAGTATAATCTCACTCTCCTGCTCACTCTCCATACCCTTTAATATCCCACCCTGACTAATCTCACTCTCCTGCTCACTCTCCATACCCTTTAATATCCCACCCAGTCTAATCTCACTCTCCTGCTCACTCCCCATACCCTTTAATATCCTCCCCAGTCTAATCCCACTCGCCTGCTCACTCCCCATATCCTTTGATATCCCACCCAGTCTAATCTCACTCTCCTGCTCACTCTCCATACCCTTTAATATCCCACCCAGTCTAATCTCACTCTCCTGCTCACACTCCATACCATTTAATATCCCACCCAGTCTATTCTCACTCTCCTGCTCACTCTCCATACCCTTAAATATCCCACCCAGTCTAATCTCACTCTCCTGCTCACTCCCCATACCCATTAATATCTCACCCAGTCTAATCTCACTCTCCTGCTCACTCTCCATACCCTTTAAGATCCCATCCAGTCTAATCTCACTCTCCTGCTCACTCCCCATACCCTTTAATATCCCACCCAGTCTAATCTCACTCTCCTGCTCCCTCCCCATACCCTTTAATATCCCACCCAGTCTAATCTCACTCTCCTGCTCACTCCCCATACTCTTTTATATCCCACCCAGTCTAATCTCACTCTCCTGCTCACTCTCCATACCCTTTAATATACCACCCTGTCTAATCTCACTCTCCTGCTCACTCTCCATACCCTTTAATATCCCACCCAGTCTAATCTCACTCTCCTGTTCACTCCCCTTACCCTTTAATATCCCACCCAGTCTAATCTCACTCTCCTGCTCACTCCCCATACCTTTTAATATCCCACCCAGTCTAATCTCACTCTCCTGCTCACTCTCCATACACTTTAATATCCCACCCAGTCGAATCTCACTCTCCTGCTCACTCCCCATACCCTTAAATATCCCACCCAGCCTAATCTCACTCTCCTGCTCACACTCCATACCATTTAATATCCCACCCTGTCTAATCTCACTCTCCTGCTCACTCTCCATACCCTTTAATATCCCACCCAGTCTAATCTCACTCTCCTGCTCACTCCCCATACCCATTAATATCCCACCCAGTCTAATCTCACTCTCCTGCTCACTCTCCATACCTTTAAGATCCCACCCAGTCTAATCTCACTCTCCTGCTCACTCCCCATACCCTTTAATATCCCACCCAGTCTAATCTCACTCTCCTGCTCACTCCCCATACCTTTTAATATCCCACCCAGTCTAATCTCACTCTCCTGCTCACTCCCCATACCGTTTAATAGCCCACCCAGTCTAATCTCACTCTCCTGCTCACTCTCCATACCCTTTAACATCCCACCCTGTCTAATCTCACTCTCCTGCTCACTCTCCATACCCTTTAATATCCCACCCAGTCTAATCTCACTCTCCTGCTCACTCCCCTTTCCCTTTAATATACCACCCAGTCTAATCTCACTCTCCTGCTCACTCTCCATACCTTTTAATATCCCACCCAGTCTAATCTCACTCTCCTGCTCACTCCCCATACCCTTTAATATCGTACCCAGTCTAATCTCTCTCTCCTGCTCACTCTCCATACCCTTTAATATCCCACCCAGTCTAATCTCACTCTCCTGCTCAATCTCCATACACTTTAATATCCCACCCAGTCTAATCTCACTCTCCTGCTCACTCCCCATACCCTTTAATATCCCACCCAGTCTAATCTCACTCTCCTGCTCACTCCCCATACCCTTTAATATCCCACCCAGTCTAAGCTCACTCTCCTGCTCACTCTCCATACCCTTTAATATCCCACCCAGTCTAATCTCACTCTCCTGCTCATTCCCCATACCCTTTAATATCCAACCCAATCTAGTCGCACTCTCCTGCTCACTCTCCATACCCTTTAATATCCCACCCAGTCTCATCTCACTCTCCTCACACCCCATACCCTTTAATATCCCACCCAGTCTAATCTCACTCTCCTGCTCACTCTCCATACCCTTTAATATCCCAACCAGTCTAATTTCACTCCTGCTGATTCCCCATACCCTTTAATATCCCACTCAGTCTAATCTCACTCTCCTGGTCACTCCCCATACCCGTTAATATTCCACCCAGTCTAAGCTCACTCTCCTGCTCACTCCCCATACACTTTAATATCCCACCCAGTCTAATTTCACACTCCTGCTCACTCTCCATACCTTTTAATATCCCTTCCAGTCTAATCTCACTCTCCTGCTCGCTCCCCATACCCTTTACTATCGTGCCCAGTCTATTCTCACTCTCCTGCTCACTCCCCATACCCTTTAATATCCCACCCAGTCTAATCTCACACTCCTGCTCACTCCCCATACCCTTTAATATCCCACCCAGTCTAATCTCACTCTCCTGCTCACTCTCCATACCCTTTAATATCCCACCCTGATTAATCTCACTCTCCTGCTCACTCTCCATACCCTTTAATATCCCACCCAGTCTAATCTCACTCTCCTGCTCACACTCCATACCCGTTCATATCCCACCCAGTCTTATCTCACTCTGCTGCTCACTCTCCATACACTTTAATATCCCACCCAGTCTAATCTCACTCTCCTGCTCACTCTCCATACCCTTTAATATCCCACCCAGTCTAATCTCACTCTCCTGCTCACTCCCCATACCCTTTAATATCCCACCCAGTCTAATCTCACTCTCCTGCTCAGTCCCCATACCCTTTAATATCCCAGCCAGTCGAATCTCACTCTCCTGCTCACTCCCCATACCCTTTAATATCCCACCCAGTCTAATCTCACACTCCTGCTCACTCTCAATACCCTTTAATATCCCACCCAGTCTAATCTCACACTCCTGCTCACTCTCCATTCCCTTTAATATCCCACCCAGTCTAATCTCACTCTCCTGCTCACTCCCCATACCCTTTAATATCCCTTCCTGTCTAATCTCACTCTCCTGCTCGCTCCCCATACCCTTTACTATCGTGCCCAGTCTAATCTCACTCTCCTGCTCACTCCCCATACCCTTTAATATCCCACCCAGTCTAATCTCACTCTCCTGCTCACTCCCCATACCCTTTAATATCCCACCCAGTCTAATCTCACTCTCCTGCTCACTCCCCATACCCTTCAATATCCCACCCAGTCTAATCTCACTCTCCTGCTCACACTCCATACCATTTAATATCCCACCCAGTCTAATCTCACTCTCCTGCTCACTCTCCATACCCTTTAATATCCCACCCAGTCTAATCTCACTCTCCTGCTCACTCCCCATACCCATTAATATCCCACCCAGTCTAATCTCACTCTCCTGCTCACTCTCCATACCCTTTAAGATCCCACCCAGTCTAATCTCACTCTCCTGCTCCCTCCCCATACCCGTTAATATCCCACCCAGTCTAATCTCACTCTCATGCTCACTCCCCATACACTTTAATATCCCACCCAGTCTAATTTCACTCTCCTGCTCACTCTCCATACCTTTTAATATCCCTTCCAGTCTAATCTCACTCTCCTGCTCGCTCCCCATACCCTTTACTATCGTGCCCAGTCTAATGTCACTCTCCTGCTCACTCCCCATACCCTTTAATATCCCACCCAGTCTAATCTCTCTCCTGCTCACTCCCCATACCCTTTAATATCCCACCCAGTCTAATCTCACTCTCCTGCTCACTCCCCATACCCTTTAATATCCCACCCAGTCTAATCTCACTCTCCTGCTCACACTCCATACCATTGAATATCCCACCCAGTCTATCCTCACACTCCTGCTCACTCTCCATACCTTTAAATATCCCACCCAGTCTAATCTCACTCTCCTGCTCACTCTCCATACCATTTAATATCCCACCCAGTCTAATCTCACTCTCCTCACTCCCCATACCTTTTAATATCCCACCCAGTCTAATCTCACTCTCCTGCTCACTCCCCATACCCTTTAATATCCCCCCCAATCTAATCCCACTCGCCTGCTCACTCCCCATATCCTTTAATATCGCACCCAGTCTAATCTCACTCTCCTGCTCACTCCCCATACCCTTTAATATCCCACCCAGTCTAATCTCACTCTCCTGCTCACTCTCCATACCCTTTAATATACCACCCTGTCTAATCTCACTCTCCTGCTCACTCTCCATACCATTTAATATCCCACCCAGTCTAATCTCACACTCCTGCTCACTCCTCTTACCCTTTAATATCCCACCCTGTCCAATCTCATTCTCCTGCTCACTCACCATACCCTTCAATATCGCACCCAGTCTAATCTCACTCTCCTGCTCACTCACCATACACTTTAATATCGTACCCAGTCTAATCTCACTCTCCTGCTCACTCTCCAGATCCTTCAATATCCCACCCAGTCTAATATCTCTCTCCTGCTTACTCCCCATACCCTTTAATATCCCACCCAGTCTAATCTCACTCTCCTGCTCACTCTCCATACCCTTTAATATCCCACCCTGACTAATCTCACTCTCCTGCTCACTCTCCATACCATTTAATATCCCACCCAGTCTAATCTCACTCTCCTGCTCACTCCCCTTACCCATTAATATCCCACCCAGTCTAATCTCACACTCCTGCTCACTCCCCATACCCTTTAATATCCCACCCAGTCTAATCTCACTCTCCTGCTCACTCTCCATACCATTTAATATCCCACCCAGTCTAATCTCACTCTCCTCACTCCCCATACCTTTTAATATCCCACCCAGTCTAATCTCACTCTCCTGCTCGCTCCCCATACCCTTTAATATCCCCCCCCAGTCTAATCCCACTCGCCTGCTCACTCCCCATATCCTTTAATATCCCACCCAGTCTAATCTCACTCTCCTGCTCACTCTCCATACCCTTTAATATCCCACCCAGTCTAATCTCACTCTCCTGCTCACACTCCATACCCGTTCATATCCCACCCAGTCTTATCTCACTCTGCTGCTCACTCTCCATACACTTTAATATCCCACCCAGTCTAATCTCACTCTCCTGCTCACTCTCCATACCCTTTAATATCCCACCCAGTCTAATCTCACTCTCCTGCTCACTCCCCATACCCTTTAATATCCCACCCAGTCTAATCTCACTCTCCTGCTCAGTCCCCATACCCTTTAATATCCCAGCCAGTCGAATTTCACTCTCCTGCTCACTCCCCATACCCTTTAATATCCCACCCAGTCTAATCTCACACTCCTGCTCACTCTCAATACCCTTTAATATCCCACCCAGTCTAATCTCACACTCCTGCTCACTCTCCATTCCCTTTAATATCCCACCCAATCTAATCTCACTCTCCTGCTAACTCCCCATACCCTTTAATATCCCTTCCTGTCTAATCTCACTCTCCTGCTCGCTCCCCATACCCTTTACTATCGTGCCCAGTCTAATCTCACTCA
Source organism: Somniosus microcephalus (assembly GCF_052327205.1). Lineage (NCBI taxonomy): Eukaryota > Metazoa > Chordata > Chondrichthyes > Squaliformes > Somniosidae > Somniosus > Somniosus microcephalus. The sequence continues at coordinate 74,701,868 of NC_140999.1, read as the reverse complement.
CCTGCTCACTCCCCATACCCTTTAATATCCCACCCAGTCTAATCTCACTCTCCTGCTCACTCCCCATACCCTTTAATATCCCACCCAGTCTAATCTCACTCTCCTGCTCACTCCCCATACCCTTCAATATCCCACCCAGTCTAATCTCACTCTCCTGCTCACACTCCATACCATTTAATATCCCACCCAGTCTAATCTCACTCTCCTGCTCACTCTCCATACCCTTTAATATCCCACCCAGTCTAATCTCACTCTCCTGCTCACTCCCCATACCCATTAATATCCCACCCAGTCTAATCTCACTCTCCTGCTCACTCTCCATAACTTTTAAGATCCCACCCAGTCTAATCTCACTCTCCTGCTCACTCCCCATACCCGTTAATATCCCACCCAGTCTAATCTCCCTCTCATGCTCACTCCCCATACACTTTAATATCCCACCCAGTCTAATCTCACTCTCCTGCTCACACTCCATACCATTGAATATCCCACCCAGTCTATCCTCACACTCCTGCTCACTCTCCATACCTTTAAATATCCCACCCAGTCTAATCTCACTCTCCTGCTCACTCTCCATACCATTTAATATCCCACCCAGTCTAATCTCACTCTCCTCACTCCCCATACCTTTTAATATCCCACCCAGTCTAATCTCACTCTCCTGCTCACTCCCCATACACTTTAATATGCCACCCAGTCTAATCTCTCTCGCCTGCTCACTCTCCATACCCTTTAATATACCACCCTGTCTAATCTCACTCTCCTGCTCACTCTCCATACCATTTAATATCCCACCCAGTCTAATCTCACATTCCTGCTCACTCCTCTTACCCTTTAATATCCCACCCAGTCCAATCTCATTCTCCTGCTCACTCACCATACCCTTCAATATCGCACCCAGTCTAATCTCACTCTGCTGCTCACTCACCATACACTTTAATATCGTACCCAGTCTAATCTCACTCTCCTGCTCACTCTCCAGATCCTTCAATATCCCACCCAGTCTAATATCACTCTTCTGCTAACTCCCCATACCCTTTAATATCCCACCCAGTCTAATCTCACTCTCCTGCTCACTCTCCATACCCTTTAATATCCCACCCTGACTAATCTCACTCTCCTGCTCACTCTCCATACCATTTAATATCCCACCCAGTCTAATCTCACTCTCCTGCTCACTCCCCTTACCCATTAATATCCCACCCAGTCTAATCTCACTCTCCTGCTCACTCCCCATACCCTTTAATATCCCACCCAGTCTAATCTCACTCTCCTGCTCACTCTCCATACCATTTAATATCCCACCCAGTCTAATCTCACTCTCCTCACTCCCCATACCTTTTAATATCCCACCCAGTCTAATCTCACTCTCCTGCTCACTCCCCATACCCTTTAATATCCCCCCCCAGTCTAATCCCACTCGCCTGCTCACTCCCCATATCCTTTAATATCCCACCCAGTCTAATCTCACTCTCCTGCTCACTCTCCATACCCTTTAATATCCCACCCAGTCTAATCTCACTCTCCTGCTCACACTCCATACCATTTAATATCCCACCCAGTCTATTCTCACTCTCCTGGTCACTCTCCATACCCTTAAATATCCCACCCAGTCTAATCTCACTCTCCTGCTCACTCCCCATACCCATTAATATCTCACCCAGTCTAATCTCACTCTCCTGCTCACTCTCCATACCCTTTAAGATCCCACCCAGTCTAATCTCACTCTCCTGCTCACTCCCCATACCCTTTAATATCCCACCCAGTCTAATCTCACTCTCCTGCTCACTCCCCTTACCCTTTAATATCCCACCCAGTCTAATCTTACTCTCCTGCTCACTCCCCATACCCTTTAATATCCCACCCAGTCTAATCTCACTCTCCTGCTCACTCTCCATACCCTTTAATATCCCACCCAGTCTAATCTCACTCTCCTGCTCACACTCCATACCCGTTCATATCCCACCCAGTCTAATCTCACTCTGCTGCTCACTCTCCATACACTTTAATATCCCGCCCAGTCTAATCTCACTCTCCTGCTCACTCTCCATACCCTTTAATATCCCACCCAATCTAATCTCACTCTCCTGCTCACTCTCCATACCCTTTAATATCCCACCCAGTCTAATCTCACTCTCCTGCTCACTCTCCATACCCTTTAATATCCCACCCTGACTAATCTCACTCTCCTGCTCACTCTCCATACCCTTTAATATCCCACCCAGTCTAATCTCCCTCTCCTGCTCACACTCCATACCCGTTCATATCCCACCCAGTCTAATCTCACTCTGCTGCTCACTCTCCATACACTTTAATATCCCACCCAGTCTAATCTCACTCTCCTGCTCACTCTCCATACGCTTTAATATCCCACCCAGTCTAATCTCACTCTCCTGCTCACTCCCCATACCCTTTAATATCCCAGCCAGTCTAATCTCACTCTCCTGCTCACTCCCCATACCCTTTAATATCCCACCCAGTCTAATCTCACACTCCTGCTCTCTCTCCATACCCTTTAATATCCCACCCAGTCGAATCTCACACTCCTGCTCACTCTCCATTCCCTTTAATATCCCACCCAGTCTAATCTCACTCTCCTGCTCACTCCCCATACCCTTTAATATCCCTTCCCGTCTAATCTCACTCTCCTGCTCGCTCCCCATACCCTTTACTATCGTGCCCAGTCTAATCTCACTCTCCTGCTCACTCCCCATACCCTTTAATATCCCACCCAGTCTCATCTCACTCTCCTGCTCACTCCCCATACCCTTTAATATCCCACCCAGTCTAATCTCACTCTCCTGCTCACTCTCCGTACCCTTTAATATCCCACCCAGTCTAATCTCACTCTCCTGCTCACTCCCCATACCCTTCAATATCCCACCCAGTCTAATCTCACTCTCCTGCTCACACTCCATACCATTTAATATCCCACCCAGTCTAATCTCACTCTCCTGCTCACTCTCCATACCCTTTAATATCCCACCCAGTCTAATCTCACTCTCCTGCTCACTCCCCGTACCCATTAATATCCCACCCAGTCTAATCTCACTCTTCTGCTCACTCTCCATACCCTTTAAGATCCCACCCAGTCTAATCTCACTCTCCTGCTTGCTCCCCATACCCTTAAATATCCCACCCAGTCTAATCTCACTCTCCTGCTCACTCCCCATACCCTTTAATATCCCACCCTGTCTAATCTCACTCTCCTGCTCACTCCCCATACCCTTTAATAGCCCACCCAGTCTAATCTCACTCTCCTGCTCCCTCTCCATACCATTTAATATCCCACCCTGTCTAATCTCACTCTCCTGCTCACTCTCCAAAGCCTTTAATATCCCACCCAGTCTAATCTCACTCTCCTGCTCACTCCCCTTACCCTTTAATATCCCACCCAGTCTAATCTCATTCTCCTGCTCACTCGCCATACCCTTTAATATCGCACCCAGTCTAATCTCACTCTCCTGCTCACTCCCCATACCCTTTAATATCGTACCCAGTCTAATCTCACTCTCCTGCTCACTCTCCATACCAGTTAATATCCCACCCAGTCTAATCTCACTCTCCTGCTCACTCCCCATACCCTTTAATATCCCACCCAGTCTAATCTCACTCTCCTGCTCACTCCCCATACCCTTTAATATCCCACCCAGTCTAATCTCACTCTCCTGCTCACTCTCCATACCCTTTAATATCCCACCCAGTCTAATCTCACTCTCCTGCTCATTCCCCATACCCTTTAATATCCCACCCAGTCTAATCACACTCTCCCGCTCACTCTCCATACGCTTTAATATCCCACCCAGTCTAATCTCACTCTCCTCACTCCCCATACCCTTTAATATCCCACCCAGTCTAATCTCACTCTCCTGCTCACTCCCCATACACTTTAATATCCCACCAAGTCTAATTTCACTCTCCTGCTCACTCTCCATACCTTTTAATATCCCTTCCAGTCTAATCTCACTCTACTTCTCGCTCGCCATACCCTTTACTATCGTGCCCAGTCTATTCTCACTCTCCTGCTCACTCCCCATACCATTTAATATCCCACCCAGTCTAATCTCACTCTCCTGCTCACTCCCCATACACTTTAATATCCCACCCAGTCTAATCTCACTCTCCTGCTCACTCTCCATACCCTTTAATATCCCACCCAGTCTAATCTCACTCTCCTGCCCACTCCCCATACCCTTTAATATCCCACCCAGTCTAATCTCACTCTCCTGCTCACTCCCCATACCCTTTAATATCCCACCCAGTCTAATCACACTCTCCTGCTCACACTCCAAACCCGTTCATATCCCACCCAGTCTAATCTCAATCTGCTGCTCACTCTCCATACACTTTAATATCCCACCCAGTCTAATCTCACTCTCCTGCTCACTCTCCATCCCCTTTAATATCCCACCCTGACTAATCTCACTCTCCTGCTCACTCTCCATACCCTTTAATATCCCACCCAGTCTAATCTCACTCTCCTGCTCACTCTCCATACCCTTTAATATCCCACCCTGACTAATCTCACTCTCCTGCTCACTCTCCATACCCTTTAATATCCCACCCAGTCTAATCTCACTCTCCTGCTCACTCCCCATACCCTTTAATAGCCCACCCAGTCTAATCTCACTCTCCTGCTCACTCCCCATACCCTTTAATATCCCACCCAGTCTAATCTCACTCTCCTGCTCACTCCCCATACCCTTTAATATCCCACCCTGTCTAATCTCACTCTCCTGCTCACTCCCCATACCCTTTAATAGCCCACCCAGTCTAATCTCACTCTCCTGCTCACTCCCCATACCCTTAAATATCCCACCCAGTCTAATCTCACTCTCCTGCTCACTCCCCATACCCTTTAATAGCCCACCCAGTCTAATCTCACTCTCCTGCTCACTCCCCATACCCTTAAATATCCCACCCAGTCTAATCTCACTCTCCTGCTCACTCCCCATACCCTTTAATATCCCACCCTGTCTAATCTCACTCTCCTGCTCACTCCCCATACCCTTTAATAGCCCACCCAGTCTAATCTCACTCTCCTGCTCCCTCTCCATACCATTTAATATCCCACCCTGTCTAATCTCACTCTCCTGCTCACTCTCCAAAGCCTTTAATATCCCACCCAGTCTAATCTCACTCTCCTGCTCACTCCCCTTACCCTTTAATATCCCACCCAGTCTAATCTCATTCTCCTGCTCACTCGCCATACCCTTTAATATCGCACCCAGTCTAATCTCACTCTCCTGCTCACTCCCCATACCCTTTAATATCGTACCCAGTCTAATCTCACTCTCCTGCTCACTCTCCATACCAGTTAATATCCCACCCAGTCTAATCTCACTCTCCTGCTCACTCCCCATACCCTTTAATATCCCACCCAGTCTAATCTCACTCTCCTGCTCACTCCCCATACCCTTTAATATCCCACCCAGTCTAATCTCACTCTCCTGCTCACTCTCCATACCCTTTAATATCCCACCCAGTCTAATCTCACTCTCCTGCTCACTCCCCATACCCTTTAATAGCCCACCCAGTCTAATCTCACTCTCCTGCTCACTCCCCATACCCTTAAATATCCCACCCAGTCTAATCTCACTCTCCTGCTCACTCCCCATACCCTTTAATAGCCCACCCAGTCTAATCTCACTCTCCTGCTCACTCCCCATACCCTTAAATATCCCACCCAGTCTAATCTCACTCTCCTGCTCACTCCCCATACCCTTTAATATCCCACCCTGTCTAATCTCACTCTCCTGCTCACTCCCCATACCCTTTAATAGCCCACCCAGTCTAATCTCACTCTCCTGCTCCCTCTCCATACCATTTAATATCCCACCCTGTCTAATCTCACTCTCCTGCTCACTCTCCAAAGCCTTTAATATCCCACCCAGTCTAATCTCACTCTCCTGCTCACTCCCCTTACCCTTTAATATCCCACCCAGTCTAATCTCATTCTCCTGCTCACTCGCCATACCCTTTAATATCGCACCCAGTCTAATCTCACTCTCCTGCTCACTCCCCATACCCTTTAATATCGTACCCAGTCTAATCTCACTCTCCTGCTCCCTCTCCATCCCCTTTAATATCCCACCCTGACTAATCTCACTCTCCTGCTCACTCTCCATACCCTTTAATATCCCACCCAGTCTAATCTCACTCTCCTGCTCACTCTCCATACCCTTTAATATCCCACCCTGACTAATCTCACTCTCCTGCTCACTCTCCATACCCTTTAATATCCCACCCAGTCTAATCTCACTCTCCTGCTCACTCCCCTTACCCTTTAATATCCCACCCAGTCTGATCTCACTCTCCTGCTCACTCCCCATACCCTTTAATATCCCACCCAGTCTAATCTCACTCTCCTGCTCACTCCCCATACCATTTAATATCCCACCCAGTCTAATCTCACTCTCCTGCTCACTCTCCATACGCTTTAATATCCCACCCAGTCTAATCTCACTCTCCTGCTCACTCCCCATCCTCTTTAATATCCCACCCAGTCTAATCTCACTCTCCTGCTCACTCTCCAAACCCTTTAATATCCCACCCAGTCTAATCTCACGCTCCTGCTCACTCCCCATACCCTTTAATATCCCACCCAGTCTAATCTCACTCTCCTGCTCACGCCCCATACCCTTTAATATTCCACCCAGTCTAATCTCACACTCCTGCTCACTCCCCATACGCTTTAATATCCCACCCAGTCTAATCTCACTCTCCTGCTCACTCCCCATACCCTTTAATATCCCACCCAGTCTAATCTCACTCTCCTGCTCACACTCCATACCCGTTAATATCCCACCCAGTCTAATCTCACTCTCATGCTCACTCCCCATACACTTTAATATCCCACCCAGTCTAATTTCACTCTCCTGCTCACTCTCCATACCTTTTAATATCCCTTCCAGTCTAATCTCACTCTGCTGCTCACTCCCCATACCCTTTACTATCGTGCCCAGTCTAATGTCACTCTCCTGCTCACTCCCCATACCCTTTAATATTCCACCCATTCTAATCTCACTCTCCTGCTCACTCCCCATACCCTTTAATCTCCCACCCAGTCTAATCTCACTCTCCTGCTCACTCTCCATACCCTTTAATATCCCACCCAGTCTAATCTCACTCTCCTGCTCACTCCCCATACCCTTTAATATCCCACACAGTCTAATCTCACTCTCCTGCTCACACTCCATACCATTTAATATCCCACCCAGTCTTTTCTCACACTCCTGCTCACTCTCCATACCCTTAAATATCCCACCCAGTCTAATCTCACTCTGCTGCTCACTCCCCATACCCATTAATATCCCACCCAGTCTAATCTCACTCTCCTGCTCACTCCCCATACCCTTTAATATCCCACCCAGTCCAATCTCACTCTCCTGCTCACTCCCCATACCCTTTAATATCCCACCCAGTCTAATCTCACTCTCCTGCTCACTCTCCATACCCTTTAATATACCACCCTGTCTAATCTCACTCTCCTGCTCACTCTCCATACCCTTTAATATCCCACCCAGTCTAATCTCACACTCCTGCTCACTCCACTTACCCTTTAATATCCCACCCAGTCTAATCTCACTCTCCTGCTCACTCCCCATACCCTTTAATATCCCACCCAGTCTGATCTCACACTCCTGCTCACTCTCCATACCATTTAATATCCCACCCAGTCTAATCTCACTCTCCTGCTCACTCTCCATACCCTTTAATATCCCACCCAGTCTAATCTCATTCTCCTGCTCACTCGCCATACCCTTCAATATCGCACGCAGTGTAATCTCACTCTCCTGCTCACTCACCATACACTTTAATATCGTACCCAGTCTAATCTCACTCTCCTGCTCACTCTCCATACCCTTTAGTATCCCACCCAGTCTAATCTCACTCTCCTGCTCACTCCCCATACCCTTTAATATCCCACCCAGTCTAATCTCACTCTCCTGCTCACTCACCATACCCTTTAATATCCCACCCAGTCTAATCTCACTCTCCTGCTCACTCTCCATACCCTTTAATATCCCCCCCAGTCTACTCTCACTCTCCTGCTCACTCTCCATACCATTTAATATCCCACCCAATCTAATCTCACTCTCCTGCTCACTCACCATACACTTTAATATCGTACCCAGTCTAATCTCACTCTCCTGCTCACTCTCCAGATCCTTCAATATCCCACCCAGTCTAATATCACTCTCCTGCTAACTCCCCATACCCTTTAATATCCCACCCAGTCTAATCTCACTCTCCTGCTCACTCTCCATACCCTTTAATATCCCACCCTGACTAATCTCACTCTCCTGCTCACTCTCCATACCATTTAATATCCCACCCAGTCTAATCTCACTCTCCTGCTCACTCCCCTTACCCATTAATATCCCACCCAGTCTAATCTCACTCTCCTGCTCACTCCCCATGCCCTTTAATATCCCACCCAGTCTAATCTCACTCTCCTGCTCACTCTCCATACCATTTAATATCCCACCCAGTCTAATCTCACTCTCCTCACTCCCCATACCTTTTAATATCCCACCCAGTCTAATCTCACTCTCCTGCTCACTCCCCATACCCTTTAATATCCCCCCCCAGTCGAATCCCACTCGCCTGCTCACTCCCCATATCCTTTAATATCCCACCCAGTCTAATCTCACTCTCCTGCTCACTCTCCATACCCTTTAATATCCCACCCAGTCTAATCTCACTCTCCTGCTCACACTCCATACCATTTAATATCCCACCCAGTCTATTCTCACTCTCCTGCTCACTCTCCATACCCTTAAATATCCCACCCAGTCTAATCTCACTCTCCTGCTCACTCCCCATACCCATTAATATCTCACCCAGTCTAATCTCACTCTCCTGCTCACTCTCCATACCCTTTAAGATCCCACCCAGTCTAATCTCACTCTCCTGCTCACTCCCCATACCCTTTAATATCCCACCCAGTCTAATCTCACTCTCCTGCTCACTCCCCTTACCCTTTAATATCCCACCCAGTCTAATCTCACTCTCCTGCTCACTCCCCATACCCTTTAATATCCCACCCAGTCTAATCTCACTCTCCTGCTCACTCTCCATACCCTTTAATATCCCACCCAGTCTAATCTCACTCTCCTGCTCACACTCCATACCCGTTCATATCCCACCCAGTCTAATCTCACTCTGCTGCTCACTCTCCATACACTTTAATATCCCGCCCAGTCTAATCTCACTCTCCTGCTCACTCTCCATACCCTTTAATATCCCACCCAATCTAATCTCACTCTCCTGCTCACTCTCCATACCCTTTAATATCCCACCCAGTCTAATCTCACTCTCCTGCTCACTCTCCATACCCTTTAATATCCCACCCTGACTAATCTCACTCTCCTGCTCACTCTCCATACCCTTTAATATCCCACCCAGTCTAATCTCCCTCTCCTGCTCACACTCCATACCCGTTCATATCCCACCCAGTCTAATCTCACTCTGCTGCTCACTCTCCATACACTTTAATATCCCACCCAGTCTAATCTCACTCTCCTGCTCACTCTCCATACGCTTTAATATCCCACCCAGTCTAATCTCACTCTCCTGCTCACTCCCCATACCCTTTAATATCCCACCCAGTCTAATCTCACTCTCCTGCTCGGTCCCCATACCCTTTAATATCCCAGCCAGTCTAATCTCACTCTCCTGCTCACTCCCCATACCCTTTAATATCCCACCCAGTCTAATCTCACACTCCTGCTCACTCTCCATACCCTTTAATATCCCACCCAGTCGAATCTCACACTCCTGCTCACTCTCCATTCCCTTTAATATCCCACCCAGTCTAATCTCACTCTCCTGCTCACTCCCCATACCCTTTAATATCCCTTCCCGTCTAATCTCACTCTCCTGCTCGCTCCCCATACCCTTTACTATCGTGCCCAGTCTAATCTCACTCTCCTGCTCACTCCCCATACCCTTTAATATCCCACCCAGTCTCATCTCACTCTCCTGCTCACTCCCCATACCCTTTAATATCCCACCCAGTCTAATCTCACTCTCCTGCTCACTCTCCGTACCCTTTAATATCCCACCCAGTCTAATCTCACTCTCCTGCTCACTCCCCATACCCTTCAATATCCCACCCAGTCTAATCTCACTCTCCTGCTCACACTCCATACCATTTAATATACCAGCCAGTCTAATCTCACTCTCCTGCTCACTCTCCATACCCTTTAATATCCCACCCAGTCTAATCTCACTCTCCTGCTCACTCCCCGTACCCATTAATATCCCACCCAGTCTAATCTCACTCTTCTGCTCACTCTCCATACCCTTTAAGATCCCACCCAGTCTAATCTCACTCTCCTGCTTGCTCCCCATACCCTTAAATATCCCACCCAGTCTAATCTCACTCTCCTGCTCACTCCCCATACCCTTTAATATCCCACCCAGTCTAATCTCACTCTCCTGCTTACTCCCCATACCCTTTAATAGCCCACCCAGTCTAATCTCACTCTCCTGCTCCCTCTCCATACCATTTAATATCCCACCCTGTCTAATCTCACTCTCCTGCTCACTCTCCAAAGCCTTTAATATCCCACCCAGTCTAATCTCACTCTCCTGCTCACTCCCCTTACCCTTTAATATCCCACCCAGTCTAATCTCATTCTCCTGCTCACTCGCCATACCCTTTAATATCGCACCCAGTCTAATCTCACTCTCCTGCTCACTCCCCATACCCTTTAATATCGTACCCAGTCTAATCTCACTCTCCTGCTCACTCTCCATACCAGTTAATATCCCACCCAGTCTAATCTCACTCTCCTGCTCACTCCCCATACCCTTTAATATCCCACCCAGTCTAATCTCACTCTCCTGCTCACTCCCCATACCCTTTAATATCCCACCCTGTCTAATCTCACTCTCCTGCTCACTCTCCATACCCTTTAATATCCCACCCAGTCTAATCTCACTCTCCTGCTCATTCCCCATACCCTTTAATATCCCACCCAGTCTAATCACACTCTCCCGCTCACTCTCCATACGCTTTAATATCCCACCCAGTCTAATCTCACTCTCCTCACTCCCCATACCCTTTAATATCCCACCCAGTCTAATCTCACTCTCCTGCTCACTCTCCATACCCTTTAATATCCCACCCAGTCTAATTTCACTCCTGCTGATTCCCCATACCCTTTAATATCCCACCCAGTCTATTCTCACTCTCCTGGTCACTCCCCATACCCGTTAATATCCCACCCAGTCTAATCTCACTCTCCTGCTCACTCCCCATACACTTTAATATCCCACCAAGTCTAATTTCACTCTCCTGCTCACTCTCCATACCTTTTAATATCCCTTCCAGTCTAATCTCACTCTACTGCTCGCTCGCCATACCCTTTACTATCGTGCCCAGTCTATTCTCACTCTCCTGCTCACTCCCCATACCATTTAATATTCCACCCAGTCTAATCTCACTCTCCTGCTCACTCCCCATACACTTTAATATCCCACCCAGTCTAATCTCACTCTCCTGCTCACTCTCCATACCCTTTAATATCCCACCCAGTCTAATCTCACTCTCCTGCCCACTCCCCATACCCTTTAATATCCCACCCAGTCTAATCTCACTCTCCTGCTCACTCCCCATACCCTTTAATATCCCACCCAGTCTAATCTCACTCTCCTGCTCACTCTCCATACCCTTTAATATCCCACCCTGACTAATCTCACTCTCCTGCTCACTCTCCATACCCTTTAATATCCCACCCAGTCTAATCACACTCTCCTGCTCACACTCCAAACCCGTTCATATCCCACCCAGTCTAATCTCAATCTGCTGCTCACTCTCCATACACTTTAATATCCCACCCAGTCTAATCTCACTCTCCTGCTCACTCTCCATCCCCTTTAATATCCCACCCTGACTAATCTCACTCTCCTGCTCACTCTCCATACCCTTTAATATCCCACCCAGTCTAATCTCACTCTCCTGCTCACTCTCCATACCCTTTAATATCCCACCCTGACTAATCTCACTCTCCTGCTCACTCTCCATACCCTTTAATATCCCACCCAGTCTAATCTCACTCTCCTGCTCACTCCCCTTACCCTTTAATATCCCACCCAGTCTGATCTCACTCTCCTGCTCACTCCCCATACCCTTTAATATCCCACCCAGTCTAATCTCACTCTCCTGCTCACTCCCCATACCATTTAATATCCCACCCAGTCTAATCTCACTCTCCTGCTCACTCTCCATACGCTTTAATATCCCACCCAGTCTAATCTCACTCTCCTGCTCACTCCCCATCCTCTTTAATATCCCACCCAGTCTAATCTCACTCTCCTGCTCACTCTCCAAACCCTTTAATATCCCACCCAGTCTAATCTCACGCTCCTGCTCACTCCCCATACCCTTCAATATCCCACCCAGTCTAATCTCACTCTCCTGCTCACTCCCCATACCCTTTAATATTCCACCCAGTCTAATCTCACACTCCTGCTCACTCCCCATACGCTTTAATATCCCACCCAGTCTAATCTCACTCTCCTGCTCACTCCCCATACCCTTTAATATCCCACCCAGTCTAATCTCACTCTCCTGCTCACACTCCATACCCGTTAATATCCCACCCAGTCTAATCTCACTCTCATGCTCACTCCCCATACACTTTAATATCCCACCCAGTCTAATTTCACTCTCCTGCTCACTCTCCATTCCTTTTAATATCCCTTCCAGTCTAATCTCACTCTGCTGCTCACTCCCCATACCCTTTACTATCGTGCCCAGTCTAATGTCACTCTCCTGCTCACTCCCCATACCCTTTAATATTCCACCCATTCTAATCTCACTCTCCTGCTCACTCCCCATACCCTTTAATCTCCCACCCAGTCTAATCTCACACTCCTGCTCACTCTCCATACCCTTTAATATCCCACCCAGTCTAATCTCACTCTCCTGCTCACTCCCCATACCCTTTAATATCCCACACAGTCTAATCTCACTCTCCTGCTCACACTCCATACCATTTAATATCCCACCCAATCTTTTCTCACACTCCTGCTCACTCTCCATACCCTTAAATATCCCACCCAGTCTAATCTCACTCTGCTGCTCACTCCCCATACCCATTAATATCCCACCCAGTCTAATCTCACTCTCCTGCTCACTCCCCATACCCTTTAATATCCCACCCAGTCCAATCTCACTCTCCTGCTCACTCCCCATACCCTTTAATATCCCACCCAGTCTAATCTCACTCTCCTGCTCACTCTCCATACCCTTTAATATACCACCCTGTCTAATCTCACTCTCCTGCTCACTCTCCATACCCTTTAATATCCCACCCAGTCTAATCTCACACTCCTGCTCACTCCACTTACCCTTTAATATCCCACCCAGTCTAATCTCACTCTCCTGCTCACTCCCCATACCCTTTAATATCCCACCCAGTCTGATCTCACACTCCTGCTCACTCTCCATACCATTTAATATCCCACCCAGTCTAATCTCACTCTCCTGCTCACTCTCCATACCCTTTAATATCCCACCCAGTCTAATCTCATTCTCCTGCTCACTCGCCATACCCTTCAATATCGCACGCAGTCTAATCTCACTCTCCTGCTCACTCACCATACACTTTAATATCGTACCCAGTCTAATCTCACTCTCCTGCTCACTCTCCATACCCTTTAATATCCCACCCAGTCTAATCTCACTCTCCTGCTCACTCCCCATACCCTTTAATATCCCACCCAGTCTAATCTCACTCTCCTGCTCACTCACCATACCCTTTAATATCCCACCCAGTCTAATCTCACTCTCCTGCTCACTCTCCATACCCTTTAATATCCCCCCCAATCTACTCTCACTCTCCTGCTCACTCTCCATACCATTTAATATCCCACCCAATCTAATCTCACTCTCCTGCTCACTCTCCATACCCTTTAATATCCCACCCAGTCTAATCTCACTCTCCTGCTCACTCTCCAAACCCTTTAAATTCCAACCCAGTCTAATCTCACTCTCCTGCTCACTCTCAATACCCTTTAATATCGTACCCAGTCTAATCTCACTCTCCTGCTCAGTCTCCATACCCTTTAATATCCAATCCCACCCAGTCTAATCTCACTCTCCTCACTCCCCATACCCTTTAATATCCCACCCAGTCTAATCTCACTCTCCTCACTCCCCATACCCTTTAATATCCCACCCAGCCTAATCTCACTCTCCTGCTCACTCCCCATACCCTTTTAAATCCCCCCCAGTCTAATCTGACTCTCCTGCTCACTCCCCATACCCTTTAATATCCCACCCAGTCGAATCTCACTCTCCTCACTCCCCATAACTTTTAATATCCCACCCAGTCTAATGCCACTCGCCTGCTCACTCCCCATATCCTTTAATATCCCACCCAGTCTAATCTCACTATCCTGCTCACTCTCCATACCCTTTAATGTCCCACCCAGTCTAATCTCACTCTCCTGCTCACTCTCCATACCCTTTAATATCCTACCCAGTCTAATATCACTCTCCTGCTTACTCCCCATACCCTTTAATATCCCACCCAGTCTAATCTCACTCTCCTGCTCACTCTCCATACCCTTTAATATCCCACCCTGACTAATGTCACTCTCCTGCTCACTCTCCATACCATTTAATATCCCACCCAGTCTAATCTCACTCTCCTGCTCACTCCCCTTACCCTTTAATATCCCACCCAGTCTAATCTCACTCTCCTGCTCACTCCCCATACACTTTAATATCCCACCCACTCTAATCTCACTCTCCTGCTCACTCTCCATACCCTTTAATATCCCACCCGGTCTAATCTCACTCTCCTGCTCACTCCCCATACCCTTTAATATCCCACCCAGTCTAATCTCACTCTCCTGCTCACTCCCCATACCCTTTAATATCCCACCCAGTCTAATCTCACTCTCCTGCTCACTCCCCATACCCTTTAATATCCCACCCAGTCTAATCTCACTTTCCTGCTCACTTTCCATACCCTTTAATATACCACCCTGTCTAATCTCACTCTCCTGCTCACTCTCCATACCCTTTAATATCCCACCCAGTCTAATCTCACTCTCCTGCTCACTCCCCTTACCCTTTAATATCCCACCCAGTCTAATCTCACTCTCCTGCTCACTCCCCATACCCTTTAACATCCCACCCAGTCTAATCTCACTCTCCTGCTCACTCTCCATACCCTTTAATATCCCACCCAGTCTAATCTCACTCTCCTGCTCACACTCCATACCCGTTCATATCCCACCCAGTCTAATCTCACTCTGCTGCTCACTCTCCATACCCTTTAACAACCCACCCAGTCTAATCTCACTCTCCTGCTCACTCCCCATACACTTTAATGTCCCACCCAGTCCAATCTCACACTCCTGCTCTCTCTCCATTCCCTTTAATATCCCACCCAGTCTAATCTCACTCTCCTGCTCACTCCCCATACCCTTTAATATCCCTTCCCGTCTAATCTCACTCTCCTGCTCGCTCCCCATACCCTTTACTATCGTGCCCAGTCAAATCTCACTCTCCTGCTCACTCCCCATACCGTTTAATATCCCACCCAGTCTAATCTCACTCTCCTGCTCACTCCCCATACCCTTTAATATCCCACCCAGTCTAATCTCACTCTCCTGCTTACTCTCCATACCCTTTAATATCCCACCCAGACTAATCTCACTCTCCTGCCCACTCTCTATACCCTTTAAATTCCACCCAGTCTAATCTCACTCTCCTGCTCACTCCCCATACCCTTTAATATCGTACCCAGTCTAATCTCACTCTCCTGCTCACTCTCCATACCCTTTAATATCCCACCCAGTCTGATCTCACTCTCCTGCTCACTCTCCAGAACCTTTAATATCCCACCCAGTCTAATTTCACTCTCCTGCTCACTCTCCATACCCTTTAATATCCCACCCAGTCTAATCTCACTCTCCTGCTCACTCTCCATACCCTTTAATATCCCACCCAGTCTAATCTCACTCTGCTGCTCACTCCCCATATCCTTTAATATCGTACCCAGTCTAATCTCTCTCTCCTGCTCACTCTCCATACCCTTTAATATCCCACCCAGTCTAATCTCACTCTCCTGCTCAATCTCCATACCCTTTAATATCCCACCCAGTCTAATAACACTCTCCTGCTCACTCCCCATACCCTTTAATATCCCACCCAGTCTAATCTCACTCTCCTCCTCATTTCCCATACCCTTTAATATCCCACCCAGTCTAATCGCACTCTCCTGCTCACTCTCCATACCCTTTAATATCCCACCCACTCTAATCTCACTCTCCTCACTCCCCATATCCTTTAATATCCCACCCAGTCTAATCTCACTCTCCTGCTCACTCTCCATACCCTTTAATATCCCACCCAATCTAATTTCACTCCTGCTGATTCCCCATACCCTTTAATATCCCACCCAGTCTAATCTCACTCTGCTGGTCACTCCCCATACACTTTAATATCCCACCCAGTCTAATTTCACTCTCCTGCTCACTCTCCATACCTTTTAATATCCCTTCCTTCTAATCTAACTCTCCTGCTCGCTCCCCATACCCTTTAATATCCCACCCAGTCTAATCTCACTCTCCTGCTCACTCCCCATACTCTTTAATATCCCACCCAGTCTAATCTCACTCTCCTGCTCACTCTCCATACCCTTTAATATCGTACCCAGTCTAATCTCACTCTCCTGCTCACTCTCAATACCCTTTAATATCGTACCAAGTCTAATCTCACTCTCCTGCTCACTCTCCATACCCTTTAATATCCCATCCCACCCAGTCTAATCTCACTCTCCTCACTCCCCATACCCTTTAATATCCCACCCAGTCTAATCTCACTCTCCTCACTCCCCATACCCTTTAATATCCCACCCAGTCTAATCTCACTCTCCTGCTCACTCCCCATATCCTTTAATATCCCCCCCAGTCTAATCTGACACTCCTGCTCACTCCCCATACCCTTTAATATCCCTCCCAGTCTAATCTCACTCTCCTCACTCCCCATACCCTTGAGTATCCCACCCAGTCTAATCCCACTCGCCTGCTCACTCCCCATATCCTTTAATATCCCACCAAGTCTAATGTCACTCTCCTGCTCATTCCCCACACCCTTTAATATCCCACCCAGTCTAATCTCACTCTCCTGCTCACTCTCCATAACCTTTAATATCCCACCCTGACTAATCTCACTCTCCTGCTCACTCTCCATACCCTTTACTATCGTGCCCAGTCTAATCTCACTCTCCTGCTAACTCCCCATACCCTTTAATATCCCACCCAGTCTAATCTCACTCTCCTGCTCACTCCCCATACCCTTTAATATCCCACCCAGTCTAATCTCACTCTCCTGCTCACTCTCCATACCCTTTAATATCCCACCCAGTCTAATCTCACTCTCCTGCTCACTCCCCATACCCTTTAATATCCCACCCAGTCTAATCTCACTCTCCTGCTCACACTCCAAACCATTTAATATCCCACCCAGTCTAATCTCACTCTCCTGCTCACTCTCCATACCCTTTAATATCCCACCCAGTCTAATCTCACTCTCCTGCTCACTCCCCATACCCATTAATATCCCACCCAGTCTAATCTCACTCTCCTGCTCACTCTCCATACCCTTTAAGATCCCACCCAGTCTAATCTCACTCTCCTGCTCACTCCCAATACCCTTTAATATCCCACCCAGTCTAATCTCACCCTCCTGCTCACTCCCCATACCCTTTAATATCCCACCCAGTCTAATCTCACTCTCCTGCTCACTCCCCATACCCTTTAATTGCCCACCCAGTCTAATCTCACTCTCCTACTCACTCTCCATACCCTTTAATCTCCCACCCTGTCTAATCTCACTCTCCTGCTCACTCTCCATACCCTTTAATATCCCACCCAGTCTAATCTCACTCTCCTGCTCACTCCCCTTACCCTTTAATATCCCACCCAGTCTAATCTCATTCTCCTGCTCACTCGCCAAACCCTTTAATATCGCACCCAGTCTAATCTCACTCTCCTGCTCACTCCCCATACCCTTTAATATCGTACCCAGTCTAATCTCACTCTCCTGCTCACTCTCCATACCCTTTAATATCCCACCCAGTCTAATCTCACTCTCCTGCTCACTCCCCGTACCCTTTAATATCCCGCCCAGTCTAATCTCACTCTCCTACTTACTCTCCATTCGCATTAATATCCCACCCAGTCTAATCTCACTCTCCTGCTCACTCCCCATACCCTTTAATATCGTACCCAGTCTAATCTCACTCTCCTGCTCACTCTCCATACCCTTTAATATCCCACCCAGTCTGATCTCACTCTCCTGCTCACTCTCCATACCCTTTAATATCCCACCCAGTCTAATCTCACTCTCCTGCTCACACTCCATACCCTTTAATATCCCACCCAGTCTAATCTCACTCTCCTGCCCTCACTCCATACCCTTTAATATCCCACCCAGTCTAATCTCACTCTCCTGCTCACTCCCCATACCCTTTAATATCGTACCCAGTCTAATCTCACTCTCCTGCTCACTCTCCATACCCTTTAATATCCCACCCAGTCTGATCTCTCTCTCCTGCTCACTCTCCATACCCTTTAATATCCCACCCAGTCTAATCTCACTCTCCTGCTCAATCTCCATACCCTTTAATGTCCCATCCAGTCTAATTTCACTCCTGCTGATTCCCCATACCCTTTAATATCCCACCCAGTCTAATCTCACTCTCCTGGTCACTCCCCATACACTTTAATATCCCACCCAGTCTAATTTCACTCTCCTGCTCACTCTCCATACCTTTTAATATCCCTTCCAGTCTCATCTCACTCTCCTGCTCGCTCCCCATACACTTTACTATCGTGCCCAGTCTATTCTCACTCTCCTGCTCACTCCCCATACCCTTTAATATCCCACCCAGTCTAATCTCACTCTCCTGCTCACTCCCCATACCCTTTAATATCCCACCCAGTCTAATCTCACTCTCCTTCTCACTCTCCATACCCTTTAATATCGTACCCAGTCTAATCTCACTCTCCTGCTCACTCTCAATACCCTTTAATATCGTACCCAGTCTAATCTCACTCTCCTGCTCACTCTCCATACCCTTTAATATCCCATCCCACCCAGTCTAATCTCACTCTCCTCACTCCCCATACCCTTTAATATCCCACCCAGTCTAATCTCACTCTCCTCACACCCCATACCCTTTAATATCCCACCCAGTCTAATCCCACTCACCTGCTCACTCCCCATATCCTTTAATATCCCACAAAGTCTAATCTCACTCTCCTGCTCACTCTCCATACCCTTTAATATCTCACCCAGTCTAATCTCACTCTCCTGCTCACTCTCCATACCCTTTAATATCCCACCCAGTCTAATCTCACTCTCCTGCTTACTCCCCATACCCTTTAATATCCCACCCAGTCTAATCTCTCTCTCCTGCTCACTCCACACACCCTTTAATATCCCACCCAGTCTAATCTCACTCTCCTGCTCACTCTCCATATCCTTTCATATCCCACCCTGACTAATCTCACTCTCCTGCTCACTCTCCATACCCTTTAAAAACCCATCCCAGTCTAATCTCACTCTCCTGCTCACTCCCCATCCTCTTTAATATCCCACCCAGTCTAATCTCACTCTCCTGCTCACTCTCCATACCCTTCAATATCCCACCCAGTCTAATCTCACTCTCCTGCTCACTCTCCATACCCTTTAATATCCCGCCCAGTCTAATCTCACACTCCTGCTCACTCTCCATACCCTTTAATATCCCACCCAGTCTAATCTCACTCTCCTGCTTACTCCCCATACCCTTTAATATCCCACCCAGTCTAATCTCACTCTCCTGCTCACTCCACACACCCTTTAATATCCCACCCAGTCTAATCTCACTCTCCTGCTCACTCTCCATACCCTTTAATATCCCACCCTGACTAATCTCACTCTCCTGCTCACTCTCCATACCTTTAAAAACACATCCCAGTCTAATCTCACTCTCCTGCTCACTCCCCATCCTTTTTAATATACAACCCAGTCTAATCTCACTCTCCTGCTCACTCTCCATACCCGTTAATATCCCACCCAGTCTAACCTCACTCTCCTGCTCCCTCCCCATACACTTTAATATCCCACCCAGTCTAATTTCACTCTCCTGCTCACTCTCCATACCTTTTAATATCCCTTCCAGTCTAATCTCACTCTCCTGCTCGCTCCCCATACCCTTTACTATCGTGCCAAGTCTAATGTCACTCTCCTGCTCACACCTCATACCCTTTAATATCCCACCCAGTCTAATCTCACTCTCCTGCTCACTCCCCATACCCATTAATATCCCACCCAGTCTAATCTCACTCTCCTGCTCACTCTCCATACCCTTTAACATCCCACCCAGTCTAATCTCACTCTCCTGCTCACTCCCCATACCCTTTAATATCCCACCCAGTCTCATCTCACTCTCCTGCTCACACTCCATACCATTTAATATCCCACCCAGTCTATTCTCACTCTCCTGCTCACTCTCCATACCCTTTTATATCCCACCCAGTCTAATCTCACTCACCTGCTCACTCCCCATACCCATTAATATCCCACCCAGTCTAATCTCACTCTCCTGCTCACTCTCCATACCCTTTTATATCCCACCCAGTCTAATCTCACTCACCTGCTCACTCCCCATACCCATTAATATCCCACCCAGTCTAATCTCACTCTCCTGCTCACTCTCCATACCCTTTAAGATCCCACCCAGTCAAATCTCACTCTCCTGCTCACTCCCCATACCCTTTAGTATCCCACCCAGTATAATCTCACTCTCCTGCTCACTCCCCATACCCTTTAATATCCCATCCAGTCTAATCTCACTCTCCTGCTCACTCCCCATACCCTTTAATATCCCACCCAGTCGAATCTCACTCTCCTGCTCACTCCCCTTACCCTTTAATATCCCACCCAGTCTAATCTCACTCTCCTGATCACTCCCCATACACTTTAATATCCCACCCAGTCTAATCTCACTCTCCTGCTCACACTCTATACCCTTTAATATCCCACCAAGTCTAATCTCACTCTCCTGCTCATTCACCACACCCTTTAATATCCCACCCAGTCTAATCTCACTCTCCTGCTCACTCTCCATACCCTTTAATATCCCACCCAGTCTAATCTCTCTCCTGCTCTCTCCCCATACCCTTTAATATCCCACCCAGTCTAATCTCACTCTCCTGCTCACTCCCCATACCCTTTAATATCGCACCCAGTCTAATCTCACTCTCCTGCTCACTCCCCATACCCTTAAATATCCCACCCAGTCTAATCTCACTATCCTGCTCACTCCCCATACCCTTCAATATCCCACCCAGTCTAATCTCACTCTCCTGCTCACTCTCCATAACCTTTAATATCCCACCCAGTCTAATCTCACTCTCCATACACTTTAATATCCCACCCAGTCGAATCTCACTCTCCATACCCTTTAATATCCCACCCAGTCTAATCTCACTCTCCTGCTCACTCCCCATACCCTTTAATATCCCACCCAGTCTAATCTCACTCTCCTGCTCACTCACCATACCCTTTAATATCCCACCCAGTCTAATCTCACTCTCCTGCTCACTCTGCATACCCTTTAATATCCCACCCAATCTAATCTCACTCTCCTGCTCACTCTCCATACCCTTTAATATCCCACCTAGTCTAATCTCACTCTCCTGCTCACTCTCCATACCCTTTAATATCCCACCCAGTCTAATCTCACTCTCCTGCTCACTCCCCATACCCTTCAGTATCCCACAAAGTCCAATCTCACTCTCCTGCTCACACTCCATACCCGTTAATATCCCACCCAGTCTAATCTCACTCTCCTGCTCACTCTCCATACCCTTTAATATCCCACCCAGTCTAATCTCACTCTCCTGCTCACTATCCATACCCTTTAATATCCCACCCCGTCTAATCTCACTCACCTGCTCACACTCCATACCCGTTAATATCCCACCCAGTCTAATCTCACTCTCCTGCTCACTCTCCATACCCTTTAATATCCCACCCAGTCTAATATCACTCTCCTGCTCACGCCCCATACCCTTTAATATCCCACCCAGTCTAATCTCACTCTCCTGCTCACACTCCATACCCGTTAATATCCCACCCAGTCAATCTCACTCTCCTGCTCATTCTCCATACCCTTTAAAATCCAACCCAGTCTAATCTCACTCTCCTGCATACTCTCCATACCCTTTAATATCCCACCCAGTCTAATCTCACTCTCCTCACTCCCCATACCATTTAATATCCCACCCAGTCTAATCTCACTCTCCTGCTCACTCCCCATACACTTTAATATCCCCCCCAGTCTAATCTGACTCTCCTGCTCACTCCACATATCCTTTAATATCCCACCCAGTCTAATCTCACTCTCCTCACTCCCCATACCCTTTAATATCCCACCCAGTCTAATCCCACTCGCGTGCTCACTCCCCATATCCTTTAATATCCCACCCAGTCTAATCTCACTCTCCTGCTCACTCTCCATACCCTTTAATATCCCACCCAGTCTAATCTCAGTCTCCTGCTCACTCTCCATACCCTTTAATATCCCACCCAGTCTAATCTCACTCTCCTGCTTACTCCCCATACCCTTTAATATCCCACCCAGTCTAATCTCACTCTCCTGCTCACTCCCCATACCCTTTAATATCCCACCAAGTCTAATCTCACTCTCCTGCTCATTCCCCACACCCTTTAATATCCCACCCAGTCTAATCTCACTCTCCTGCTCACTCTCCATACCCTTTAATATCCCACCCAGTCTAATCTCTCTCCTGCTCACTCCCCATACCTTTTAATACCCCACCCAGTCTAATCTCACTCTCCTGCTCACTCCCCATACCCTTTAATATCGCACCCAGTCTAATCTCACTCTCCTGCTCACTCCCCATACCCTTTAATATCCCACCCAGTCTAATCTCACTATCCTGCTCACTCCCCATACCCTTCAATATCCCACCCAGTCTAATCTCACTCTCCTGCTCACTCTCTATACCCTTTAATATCCCACCCAGTCTAATCTCACTCTCCATACCCTTTAAAATCCCACCCAGTCTAATCTCACTCTCCTGCTCACTCTCCATACCCTTTAATATCCCACTCAGTCTAATCTCACTCTCCTGCTCACTCCCCATACCCTTTAATATCCCACCGAGTCTAATCTCACTCTGCTACTCACTCTCCATACCCTTTAATATCCCACCCAGTCTAATCTCACTCTCCTGCTCACTCCCCATACCCTTTAATATCCCACCCAGTCTAATCTCACACTCCTGCTCACTCCCCATCCCCTTTAATATCCCACCCAGTCTAATCTCACTCTCCATACCCTTTAATATCCCACCCAGTCTAATCTCACTCTCCTGCTCACTCCCCATACCCTTTAATATCGTACCCAGTCTAATCTCACTCTCCTGCTCACTCCCCATACCCTTTAATATCCCACCCAGTCTAATCTCACTCTCCTGCTCACTCCACACACCCTTTAATATCCCATCCAGTCTAATCTCACTCTCCTGCTCACTCTCCATACCCTTTAATATCCCACCCTGACTAATCTCACTCTCCTGCTCACTCCCCATCCTCTTTAATATCCCACCCAGTCTAATCTCACTCTCCTGCTCACTCTCCATACCGTTTAATATCCCACCCAGTCTAATCTCACGCTCCTGCTCACTCCCCATACCCTTTAATATCCCACCCAGTCTAATCTCACTCTCCTCACTCCCCATACCCTTTAATATCCCACCCAGACTAATCCCACTCGCCTGCTCACTCCCCATATCCTTTAATATCCCAACCAGTCTAATCTCACTCTCCTGCTCACTCTCCATACCCTTTAATATCCCACCCAGTCTAATCTCACTCTCCTGCTCACTCTCCATACCCTTTAATATCCCACCCAGTCTAATTTCACTCTCCTGCTTACTCCCCATACCCTTTAATATCCCACCCAGTCTAATCTCACTCTCCTGCTCACTCCACACACCCTTTAATATCCCACCCAGTCTAATCTCACTCTCCTGCTCACTCTCCATACCCTTTAATATCCCACCCTGACTAATCTCACTCTCCTGCTCACTCTCCATACCCTTTAAAAACACATCCCAGTCTAATCTCACTCTCCTGCTCACTCCCCATCCTCTTTAATATCCAACCCAGTCTAATCTCACTCTCCTGCTCACACTCCATACCCGTTAATATCCCACCCAGTCTAATCTCACTCTCCTGCTCACTCTCCATACCTTTTAATATCCCTTCCAGTCTAATCTCTCTCTCCTGCTCGCTCCCCATACCCTTTACTATCGTGCCCAGTCGAATGTCACTCTCCTGCTCACTCCCCATACCCTTTGATATCCCACCCAGTCTAATCTCACTCTCCTGCTCACTCCCCATACCATTTAATATCCCACCCAGTCTAATCTCACTCTCCTGCTCACTCTCCATACCCTTTAACATCCCACCCAGTCTAATCTCACTCTCCTGCTCACTCCCCATACCCTTTAATATCCCACCCAGTCTAATCTCACTCTCCTGCTCACTCTCCATACCCTTTAATATCCCACCCAGTCTAATCTCACTCTCCTGCTCACTCCCCATACCCTTCAGTATCCCACAAAGTCCAATCTCACTCTCCTGCTCACACTCCATACCCGTTAATAT
Source organism: Somniosus microcephalus (assembly GCF_052327205.1). Classification (NCBI taxonomy): domain Eukaryota; kingdom Metazoa; phylum Chordata; class Chondrichthyes; order Squaliformes; family Somniosidae; genus Somniosus; species Somniosus microcephalus. The sequence goes on along the minus strand of NC_140999.1, from coordinate 74,677,147 downwards.
CCCACCCAGTCTAATCTCACTCTCCTGCTCACTCTCCATACCCTTTAATATCCCACCCAGTCTAATCTCACTCTCCTGCTCACTATCCATACCCTTTAATATCCCACCCAGTCTAATCTCACTCACCTGCTCACACTCCATACCCGTTAATATCCCATCCAGTCTAATCTCACTCTCCTGCTCACTCTCCATACCCTTTAATATCCCACCCAGTCTAAGCTCACTCTCCTGCTCACGCCCCATACCCTTTAATATCCCACCCAGTCTAATCTCACTCTCCTGCTCACACTCCATACCCGTTAATATCCCACCCAGTCAATCTCACTCTCCTGCTCACTCTCCATACCCTTTAAAATCCAACCCAGTCTAATCTCACTCTCCTGCTCACTCTCCATACCCTTTAATATCCCACCCAGTCTAATCTCACTCTCCTCATTCCCCATACCCTTTAATATCCCACCCAGTCTAATCTCACTCTCCTGCTCACTCCCCATACACTTTAATATCCCCCCCAGTCTAATCTGACTCTCCTGCTCACTCCACATATCCTTTAATATCCCACCCAGTCTAATCTCACTCTCCTCACTCCCCATACCCTTTAATATCCCACCCAGTCTAATCCCACTCGCGTGCTCACTCCCCATATCCTTTAATATCCCACCCAGTCTAATCTCACTCTCCTGCTCACTCTCCATACCCTTTAATATCCCACCCAGTCTAATCTCAGTCACCTGCTCACTCTCCATACCCTTTAATATCCCACCCAGTCTAATCTCACTTTCCTGCTTTCTCCCCATACCCTTTAATATCCCACCCAGTCTAATCTCACTCTCCTGCTCACTCCCCATACCCTTTAATATCCCACCAAGTCTAATCTCACTCTCCTGCTCATTCCCCACACCCTTTAATATCCCACCCAGTCTAATCTCACTCTCCTGCTCACTCTCCATACCCTTTAATATCCCACCCAGTCTAATCTCTCTCCTGCTCACTCCCCACACCTTTTAATACCCCACCCAGTCTAATCTCACTCTCCTGCTCACTCCCCATACCCTTTAATATCGCACCCAGTCTAATCTCACTCTCCTGCTCACTCCCCATACCCTTTAATATCCCACCCAGTCTAATCTCACTATCCTGCTCACTCCCCATACCCTTCAATATCCCACCCAGTCTAATCTCACTCTCCTGCTCACTCTCTATACCCTTTAATATCCCACCCAGTCTAATCTCACTCTCCATACCCTTTAATATCCCACCAAGTGTAATCTCACTCTCCTGCTCACTCTCCATACCCTTTAATATCCCACCCAGTCTAATCTCACTCTCCTGCTCACTCCCCATACCCTTTAATATCCCACCGAGTCTAATCTCACTCTGCTGCTCACTCTCCATACCCTTTAATATCCCACCCAGTCTAATCTCACTCTCCTGCTCACTCCCCATATCCTTTAATATCCCACCCAGTCTAATCTCACACTCCTGCTCACTCCCCATCCCCTTTAATATCCCACCCAGTCTAATCTCACTCCCCATACCCTTTAATATCCCACCCAGTCTAATCTCACTCTCCTGCTCACTCCCCATACCCTTTAATATCGTCCCCAGTCTAATCTCACTCTCCTGCTCACTCCCCATACCCTTTAATATCCCACCCAGTCTAATCTCACTCTCCTGCTCACTCCACACACCCTTTAATATCCCACCCAGTCTAATCTCACTCTCCTGCTCACTCTCCATACCCTTTAATATCCCACCCTGACTAATCTCACTCTCCTGCTCACTCCCCATCCTCTTTAGTATCCCACCCAATCTAATCTCACTCTCCTGCTCACTCTCCATACCGTTTAATATCCCACCCAGTCTAATCTCACGCTCCTGCTCACTCCCCATACCCTTTAATATCCCACCCAGTCTAATCTCACTCTCCTCACTCCCCATACCCTTTAATATCCCACCCAGACTAATCCCACTCGCCTGCTCACTCCCCATATCCTTTAATATCCCAACCAGTCTAATCTCACTCTCCTGCTCACTCTCCATACCCTTTAATATCCCACCCAGTCTAATCTCACTCTCCTGCTCACTCTCCATACCCTTTAATATCCCACCCAGTCTAATTTCACTCTCCTGCTTACTCCCCATACCCTTTAATATCCCACCCAGTCTAATCTCACTCTCCTGCTCACTCCACACACCCTTTAATATCCCACCCAGTCTAATCTCACTCTCCTGCTCACTCTCCATACCCTTTAATATCCCACCCTGACTAATCTCACTCTCCTGCTCACTCTCCATACCCTTTAAAAACACATCCCAGTCTAATCTCACTCTCCTGCTCACTCCCCATCCTCTTTAATATCCAACCCAGTCTAATCTCACTCTCCTGCTCACACTCCATACACGTTAATATCCCACCCAGTCTAATCTCACTCTCCTGCTCACTCCCCATACACTTTAATATCCCACCCAGTCTAATTTCACTCTCCTGCTCACTCTCCATACCTTTTAATATCCCTTCCAGTCTAATCTCACTCTCCTGCTCGCTCCCCATACCCTTTACTATCGTGCCCAGTCTAATGTCACTCTCCTGCTCACTCCCCATACCCTTTGATATCCCACCCAGTCTAATCTCACTCTCCTGCTCACTCCCCATACCATTTAATATCCCACCCAGTCTAATCTCATTCTCCTGCTCACTCTCCATACCCTTTAACATCCCACCCAGTCTAATCTCACTCTCCTGCTCACTCCCCATACCCTTTAATATCCCACCCAGTCTAATCTCACTCTCCTGCTCACTCTCCATACCCTTTAAGATCCCACCCAGTCAAATCTCACTCTCCTGCTCACTCCCCATACCCTTTAATATCCCACCCAGTATAATCTCACTCTCCTGCTCACTACCCATACCCTTTAATATCCCACCCAGTCTAATCTCACTCTCCTGCTCACTCCCCATACCCTTTAATATCCCACCCAGTCTAATCTCACTCTCCTGCTCACTCTCCATACCCTTTAATATACCACCCTGTCTAATCTCACTCTCCTGCTCACTCACCATACCCTTTAATATCCCACCCAGTCTAATCTCACTCTCCTGCTCACTCCCCTTACCCTTTAATATCCCACCCAGTCTAATCTCACTCTCCTGATCACTCCCCATACCCTTTAATATCCCACCCAGTCTAATCTCACTCTCCTGCTCACACTCTATACCCTTTAATATCCCACCAAGTCTAATCTCACTCTCCTGCTCATTCCCCACACCCTTTAATATCCCACCCAGTCTAATCTCACTCTCCTGCTCACTCTCCATACCCTTTAATATCCCACCCAGTCTAATCTCTCTCCTGCTCACTCCCCATACCCTTTAATATCCCACCCAGTCTAATCTCACTCTCCTGCTCACTCCCCATACCCTTTAATATCGCACCCAGTCTAATCTCACTCTCCTGCTCACTCCCCATACCCTTTAATATCCCACCCAGTCTAATCTCACTATCCTGCTCACTCCCCATACCCTTCAATATCCCACCCAGTCTAATCTCACTCTCCTGCTCACTCTCCATACCCTTTAATATCCCACCCAGTCTAATCTCACTCTCCATACCCTTTAATATCCCACCCAGTCGAATCTCACTCTCCATACCATTTAATATCCCACCCAGTCTAATCTCACTCTCCTGCTCACTCCCCATACCCTTTAATATCCCACCCAGTCTAAACTCACTCTCCTGCTCGCTCACCATCCCCTTTAATATCCCACCCTGTCTAATCTCACTCTCCATACCCTTTAATATCCCACCCAGTCGAATCTCACTCTCCATACCATTTAATATCCCACCCAGTCTAATCTCACTCTCCTGCTCACTCCCCACACCCTTTAATATCCCACCCAGTCTAATCCCACTCTCCAGACCCTTTAATATCCCACCCAGTCTAATTTGACTCTCCTGCTGACTCTCCATACCCTTTAATATCGTACCCAGTCTAATCTCACTCTCCTGCTCACTCCCCATACACTTTAATACCCCACCCAGTCTAATATCACTCTCCTGCTCACTCTCCATACCCTTTAATATCCCACCCAGACTAATCTCACTCTCCTGCTCACTCCCCATACCCTTTAATATCCCACCCAGTCTAATCTCACTCTCCTGCTCACTCCCCATACCCTTTAATATCCCACCCAGTCTAATCTCACTCTCCTGCTCACTCTCCATACCCTTTCATATCCAACCCAGTCTAATCTCACTCTCCTGCTCACTCTCCATAGCCTTTAATATCGTACCCAGTCTAATCTCACTCTCCTGCTCACTCTCCAAACCATTTAATATCCCACCCAGTCTAATCGCACTCTCCTCCTCACTCTCCATACCCTTTAGTATCCCACCCAGTCTAATCTCACTCTCCTGCTCACTCCCCACACCCTTTAATATCCCACCCAGTCTAATCTCTCTCTCATGCTCACTCCCCATACCCTTTAATATCTCACCCAGTCCAATCTCACTCTCCTCACTCCCCATAACCTTTAATATCCCACCCAGTCTAATCTCACTCTCCTGCTCTCTCCCCATACCGTTTAATATCCCACCCAGTCTAATCTCACTCTCCTGCTCACTCCCCATACCCTTTAATATCCCACCCAGTCTAAACTCACTCTCCTGCTCGCTCACCATCCCCTTTAATATCCCACCCTGTCTAATCTCACTCTCCATACCCTTTAATATCCCACCCAGTCGAATCTCACTCTCCATACCATTTAATATCCCACCCAGTCTAATCCCACTCTCCAGACCCTTTAATATCCCACCCAGTCTAATTTGACTCTCCTGCTGACTCTCCATACCCTTTAATATCGTACCCAGTCTAATCTCACTCTCCTGCTCACTCCCCATACACTTTAATACCCCACCCAGTCTAATCTCACTCTCCTGCTCACTCTCCATACCCTTTAATATCCCACCCAGACTAATCTCACTCTCCTGCTCACTCCCCATACCCTTTAATATCCCACCCAGTCTAATCTCACTCTCCTGCTCACTCCCCATACCCTTTAATATCCCACCCAGTCTAATCTCACTCTCCTGCTCACTCTCCATACCCTTTCATATCCAACCCAGTCTAATCTCACTCTCCTGCTCACTCTCCATAGCCTTTAATATCGTACCCAGTCTAATCTCACTCTCCTGCTCACTCTCCAAACCATTTAATATCCCACCCAGTCTAATCGCACTCTCCTCCTCACTCTCCATACCCTTTAGTATCCCACCCAGTCTAATCTCACTCTCATGCTCACTCCCCATACCCTTTAATATCTCACCCAGTCCAATCTCACTCTCCTCACTCCCCATAACCTTTAATATCCCACCCAGTCTAATCTCACTCTCCTGCTCTCTCCCCATACCGTTTAATATCCCACCCAGTCTAATCTCACTCTCCTGCTCACTCCCCATACCCTTTAATATCCCCACCAGTCTAATCTCACTCTCCTGCTCACTCCCCATACCCTTTAATATCCCACCTAGTCTAATCTCACTCTCCTGCACACTCTCCATAATCTTTAATATCCAACCCAGTCTAATCTCACTCTCCTGCTCACTCTCCATCCCCTTTAATATCCCACCCAGTCTAATCTCACTCTCCTGCTCACTCCCCATACCCTTTAATATCCCACCCAGTCTAATCTCACTCTCCTGCTCCCTCTCCATACCCTTTAATATCCCACCCAGTCAAATCTCACTCTCCTCACTCCCCATACCCTTTAAAATCCCACCCAGTCTAATCTCACTCTCCTCACTCCCCATAACCTTTAATATCCCACCCAGTCTCATCTCACTCTCCTGCTCTCTCCCCATACCGTTTAATATCCCACCCAGTCTAATCTCACTCTCCTGCTCACTCCCCATTCCCTTTAATATGCCCCCAGTCTAATCTCACTCTCCTGCTCACTCCCCATACCCTTTAATATTCCACCCAGTCTAATCTCACTCTCCTGCTCACTCTCCATAATCTTTAATATCCCACCCAGTCTAATCTCACTCTCCTGCTCACTCTACATACCCTTTAATATCCCACCCAGTCTAATCTCACTCTCCTGCTCACTCCCCATATCCTTTAACATCCCACCCAGTCTAATCTCACTCTCCTGCTCACTCCCCATACACTTTAATATGCCACCCAGTCTAATCTCACTCGCCTGCTCACTCTCCATACCCTTTAATATACCACCCTGTCTAATCTCACTCTCCTGCTCACTCTCCATACCATTTAATATCCCACCCAGTCTAATCTCACATTCCTGCTCACTCCTCTTACCCTTTAATATCCCACCCAGTCCAATCTCATTCTCCTGCTCACTCACCATACCCTTCAATATCGCACCCAGTCTAATCTCACTCTGCTGCTCACTCACCATACACTTTAATATCGTACCCAGTCTAATCTCACTCTCCTGCTCACTCTCCAGATCCTTCAATATCCCACCCAGTCTAATATCACTCTCCTGCTAACTCCCCATACCCTTTAATATCCCACCCAGTCTAATCTCACTCTCCTGCTCACTCTCCATACCCTTTAATATCCCACCCTGACTAATCTCACTCTCCTGCTCACTCTCCATACCATTTAATATCCCACCCAGTCTAATCTCACTCTCCTGCTCACTCCCCTTACCCATTAATATCCCACCCAGTCTAATCTCACTCTCCTGCTCACTCCCCATACCCTTTAATATCCCACCCAGTCTAATCTCACTCTCCTGCTCACTCTCCATACCATTTAATATCCCACCCAGTCTAATCTCACTCTCCTCACTCCCCATACCTTTTAATATCCCACCCAGTCTAATCTCACTCTCCTGCTCACTCCCCATACCCTTTAATATCCCCCCCCAGTCTAATCCCACTCGCCTGCTCACTCCCCATATCCTTTAATATCCCACCCAGTCTAATCTCACTCTCCTGCTCACTCTCCATACCCTTTAATATCCCACCCAGTCTAATCTCACTCTCCTGCTCACACTCCATACCATTTAATATCCCACCCAGTCTATTCTCACTCTCCTGCTCACTCTCCATACCCTTAAATATCCCACCCAGTCTAATCTCACTCTCCTGCTCACTCCCCATACCCATTAATATCTCACCCAGTCTAATCTCACTCTCCTGCTCACTCTCCATACCCTTTAAGATCCCACCCAGTCTAATCTCACTCTCCTGCTCACTCCCCATACCCTTTAATATCCCACCCAGTCTAATCTCACTCTCCTGCTCACTCCCCTTACCCTTTAATATCCCACCCAGTCTAATCTTACTCTCCTGCTCACTCCCCATACCCTTTAATATCCCACCCAGTCTAATCTCACTCTCCTGCTCACTCTCCATACCCTTTAATATCCCACCCAGTCTAATCTCACTCTCCTGCTCACACTCCATACCCGTTCATATCCCACCCAGTCTAATCTCACTCTGCTGCTCACTCTCCATACACTTTAATATCCCGCCCAGTCTAATCTCACTCTCCTGCTCACTCTCCATACCCTTTAATATCCCACCCAATCTAATCTCACTCTCCTGCTCACTCTCCATACCCTTTAATATCCCACCCAGTCTAATCTCACTCTCCTGCTCACTCTCCATACCCTTTAATATCCCACCCTGACTAATCTCACTCTCCTGCTCACTCTCCATACCCTTTAATATCCCACCCAGTCTAATCTCCCTCTCCTGCTCACACTCCATACCCGTTCATATCCCACCCAGTCTAATCTCACTCTGCTGCTCACTCTCCATACACTTTAATATCCCACCCAGTCTAATCTCACTCTCCTGCTCACTCTCCATACGCTTTAATATCCCACCCAGTCTAATCTCACTCTCCTGCTCACTCCCCATACCCTTTAATATCCCAGCCAGTCTAATCTCACTCTCCTGCTCACTCCCCATACCCTTTAATATCCCACCCAGTCTAATCTCACACTCCTGCTCACTCTCCATACCCTTTAATATCCCACCCAGTCGAATCTCACACTCCTGCTCACTCTCCATTCCCTTTAATATCCCACCCAGTCTAATCTCACTCTCCTGCTCACTCCCCATACCCTTTAATATCCCTTCCCGTCTAATCTCACTCTCCTGCTCGCTCCCCATACCCTTTACTATCGTGCCCAGTCTAATCTCACTCTCCTGCTCACTCCCCATACCCTTTAATATCCCACCCAGTCTCATCTCACTCTCCTGCTCACTCCCCATACCCTTTAATATCCCACCCAGTCTAATCTCACTCTCCTGCTCACTCTCCGTACCCTTTAATATCCCACCCAGTCTAATCTCACTCTCCTGCTCACTCCCCATACCCTTCAATATCCCACCCAGTCTAATCTCACTCTCCTGCTCACACTCCATACCATTTAATATCCCACCCAGTCTAATCTCACTCTCCTGCTCACTCTCCATACCCTTTAATATCCCACCCAGTCTAATCTCACTCTCCTGCTCACTCCCCGTACCCATTAATATCCCACCCAGTCTAATCTCACTCTTCTGCTCACTCTCCATACCCTTTAAGATCCCACCCAGTCTAATCTCACTCTCCTGCTTGCTCCCCATACCCTTAAATATCCCACCCAGTCTAATCTCACTCTCCTGCTCACTCCCCATACCCTTTAATATCCCACCCTGTCTAATCTCACTCTCCTGCTCACTCCCCATACCCTTTAATAGCCCACCCAGTCTAATCTCACTCTCCTGCTCCCTCTCCATACCATTTAATATCCCACCCTGTCTAATCTCACTCTCCTGCTCACTCTCCAAAGCCTTTAATATCCCACCCAGTCTAATCTCACTCTCCTGCTCACTCCCCTTACCCTTTAATATCCCACCCAGTCTAATCTCATTCTCCTGCTCACTCGCCATACCCTTTAATATCGCACCCAGTCTAATCTCACTCTCCTGCTCACTCCCCATACCCTTTAATATCGTACCCAGTCTAATCTCACTCTCCTGCTCACTCTCCATACCAGTTAATATCCCACCCAGTCTAATCTCACTCTCCTGCTCACTCCCCATACCCTTTAATATCCCACCCAGTCTAATCTCACTCTCCTGCTCACTCCCCATACCCTTTAATATCCCACCCAGTCTAATATCACTCTCCTGCTCACTCTCCATACCCTTTAATATCCCACCCAGTCTAATCTCACTCTCCTGCTCATTCCCCATACCCTTTAATATCCCACCCAGTCTAATCACACTCTCCCGCTCACTCTCCATACGCTTTAATATCCCACCCAGTCTAATCTCACTCTCCTCACTCCCCATACCCTTTAATATCCCACCCAGTCTAATCTCACTCTCCTGCTCACTCCCCATACACTTTAATATCCCACCAAGTCTAATTTCACTCTCCTGCTCACTCTCCATACCTTTTAATATCCCTTCCAGTCTAATCTCACTCTACTTCTCGCTCGCCATACCCTTTACTATCGTGCCCAGTCTATTCTCACTCTCCTGCTCACTCCCCATACCATTTAATATCCCACCCAGTCTAATCTCACTCTCCTGCTCACTCCCCATACACTTTAATATCCCACCCAGTCTAATCTCACTCTCCTGCTCACTCTCCATACCCTTTAATATCCCACCCAGTCTAATCTCACTCTCCTGCCCACTCCCCATACCCTTTAATATCCCACCCAGTCTAATCTCACTCTCCTGCTCACTCCCCATACCCTTTAATATCCCACCCAGTCTAATCACACTCTCCTGCTCACACTCCAAACCCGTTCATATCCCACCCAGTCTAATCTCAATCTGCTGCTCACTCTCCATACACTTTAATATCCCACCCAGTCTAATCTCACTCTCCTGCTCACTCTCCATCCCCTTTAATATCCCACCCTGACTAATCTCACTCTCCTGCTCACTCTCCATACCCTTTAATATCCCACCCAGTCTAATCTCACTCTCCTGCTCACTCTCCATACCCTTTAATATCCCACCCTAACTAATCTCACTCTCCTGCTCACTCTCCATACCCTTTAATATCCCACCCAGTCTAATCTCACTCTCCTGCTCACTCCCCTTACCCTTTAATATCCCACCCAGTCTGATCTCACTCTCCTGCTCACTCCCCATACCCTTTAATATCCCACCCAGACTAATCTCACTCTCCTGCTCACTCCCCATACCATTTAATATCCCACCCAGTCTAATCTCACTCTCCTGCTCACTCTCCATACGCTTTAATATCCCACCCAGTCTAATCTCACTCTCCTGCTCACTCCCCATCCTCTTTAATATCCCACCCAGTCTAATCTCACTCTCCTGCTCACTCTCCAAACCCTTTAATATCCCACCCAGTCTAATCTCACGCTCCTGCTCACTCCCCATACCCTTTAATATCCCACCCAGTCTAATCTCACTCTCCTGCTCACTCCCCATACCCTTTAATATTCCACCCAGTCTAATCTCACACTCCTGCTCACTCCCCATACGCTTTAATATCCCACCCAGTCTAATCTCACTCTCCTGCTCACTCCCCATACCCTTTAATATCCCACCCAGTCTAATCTCACTCTCCTGCTCACACTCCATACCCGTTAATATCCCACCCAGTCTAATCTCACTCTCATGCTCACTCCCCATACACTTTAATATCCCACCCAGTCTAATTTCACTCTCCTGCTCACTCTCCATACCTTTTAATATCCCTTCCAGTCTAATCTCACTCTGCTGCTCACTCCCCATACCCTTTACTATCGTGCCCAGTCTAATGTCACTCTCCTGCTCACTCCCCATACCCTTTAATATTCCACCCATTCTAATCTCACTCTCCTGCTCACTCCCCATACCCTTTAATCTCCCACCCAGTCTAATCTCACTCTCCTGCTCACTCTCCATACCCTTTAATATCCCACCCAGTCTAATCTCACTCTCCTGCTCACTCCCCATACCCTTTAATATCCCACACAGTCTAATCTCACTCTCCTGCTCACACTCCATACCATTTAATATCCCACCCAGTCTTTTCTCACACTCCTGCTCACTCTCCATACCCTTAAATATCCCACCCAGTCTAATCTCACTCTGCTGCTCACTCCCCATACCCATTAATATCCCACCCAGTCTAATCTCACTCTCCTGCTCACTCCCCATACCCTTTAATATCCCACCCAGTCCAATCTCACTCTCCTGCTCACTCCCCATACCCTTTAATATCCCACCCAGTCTAATCTCACTCTACTGCTCACTCTCCATACCCTTTAATATACCACCCTGTCTAATCTCACTCTCCTGCTCACTCTCCATATCCTTTAATATCCCACCCAGTCTAATCTCACACTCCTGCTCACTCCACTTACCCTTTAATATCCCACCCAGTCTAATCTCACTCTCCTGCTCACTCCCCATACCCTTTAATATCCCACCCAGTCTGATCTCACACTCCTGCTCACTCTCCATACCATTTAATATCCCACCCAGTCTAATCTCACTCTCCTGGTCACTCTCCATACCCTTTAATATCCCACCCAGTCTAATCTCATTCTCCTGCTCACTCGCCATACCCTTCAATATCGCACGCAGTCTAATCTCACTCTCCTGCTCACTCACCATACACTTTAATATCGTACCCAGTCTAATCTCACTCTCCTGCTCACTCTCCATACCCTTTAATATCCCACCCAGTCTAATCTCACTCTCCTGCTCACTCCCCATACCCTTTAATATCCCACCCAGTCTAATCTCACTCTCCTGCTCACTCACCATACCCTTTAATATCCCACCCAGTCTAATCTCACTCTCCTGCTCACTCTCCATACCCTTTAATATCCCCCCCAGTCTACTCTCACTCTCCTGCTCACTCTCCATACCATTTAATATCCCACCCAATCTAATCTCACTCTCCTGCTCACTCACCATACACTTTAATATCGTACCCAGTCTAATCTCACTCTCCTGCTCACTCTCCAGATCCTTCAATATCCCACCCAGTCTAATATCACTCTCCTGCTAACTCCCCATACCCTTTAATATCCCACCCAGTCTAATCTCACTCTCCTGCTCACTCTCCATACCCTTTAATATCCCACCCTGACTAATCTCACTCTCCTGCTCACTCTCCATACCATTTAATATCCCACCCAGTCTAATCTCACTCTCCTGCTCACTCCCCTTACCCATTAATATCCCACCCAGTCTAATCTCACTCTCCTGCTCACTCCCCATGCCCTTTAATATCCCACCCAGTCTAATCTCACTCTCCTGCTCACTCTCCATACCATTTAATATCCCACCCAGTCTAATCTCACTCTCCTCACTCCCCATACCTTTTAATATCCCACCCAGTCTAATCTCACTCTCCTGCTCACTCCCCATACCCTTTAATATCCCCCCCCCAGTCTAATCCCACTCGCCTGCTCACTCCCCATATCCTTTAATATCCCACCCAGTCTAATCTCACTCTCCTGCTCACTCTCCATACCCTTTAATATCCCACCCAGTCTAATCTCACTCTCCTGCTCACACTCCATACCATTTAATATCCCACCCAGTCTATTCTCACTCTCCTGCTCTCTCTCCATACCCTTAAATATCCCACCCAGTCTAATCTCACTCTCCTGCTCACTCCCCATACCCATTAATATCTCACCCAGTCTAATCTCACTCTCCTGCTCACTCTCCATACCCTTTAAGATCCCACCCAGTCTAATCTCACTCTCCTGCTCACTCCCCATACCCTTTAATATCCCACCCAGTCTAATCTCACTCTCCTGCTCACTCCCCTTACCCTTTATTATCCCACCCAGTCTAATCTCACTCTCCTGCTCACTCCCCATACCCTTTAATATCCCAGCCAGTCTAATCTCACTCTCCTGCTCACTCTCCATACCCTTCAATATCCCACCCAGTCTAATCTCACTCTCCTGCTCACACTCCATACCCGTTCATATCCCACCCAGTCTAATCTCACTCTGCTGCTCACTCTCCATACACTTTAATATCCCGCCCAGTCTAATCTCACTCTCCTGCTCACTCTCCATACCCTTTAATATCTCCCCCAATCTAATCTCACTCTCCTGCTCACTCTCCATACCCTTTAATATCCCACCCAGTCTAATCTCACTCTCCTGCTCACTCTCCATACCCTTTAATATCCCACCCTGACTAATCTCACTCTCCTGCTCACTCTCCATACCCTTTAATATCCCACCCAGTCTAATCTCCCTCTCCTGCTCACACTCCATACCCGTTCATATCCCACCCAGTCTAATCTCACTCTGCTGCTCACTCTCCATACACTTTAATATCCCACCCAGTCTAATCTCACTCTCCTGCTCACTCTCCATACGCTTTAATATCCCACCCAGTCTAATCTCACTCTCCTGCTCACTCCCCATACCCTTTAATATCCCACCCAGTCTAATCTCACTCTCCTGCTCGGTCCCCATACCCTTTAATATCCCAGCCAGTCTAATCTCACTCTCCTGCTCACTCCCCATACCCTTTAATATCCCACCCAGTCTAATCTCACACTCCTGCTCACTCTCCATACCCTTTAATATCCCACCCAGTCGAATCTCACACTCCTGCTCACTCTCCATTCCCTTTAATATCCCACCCAGTCTAATCTCACTCTCCTGCTCACTCCCCATACCCTTTAATATCCCTTCCCGTCTAATCTCACTCTCCTGCTCGCTCCCCATACCCTTTACTATCGTGCCCAGTCTAATCTCACTCTCCTGCTCACTCCCCATACCCTTTAATATCCCACCCAGTCTCATCTCACTCTCCTGCTCACTCCCCATACCCTTTAATATCCCACCCAGTCTAATCTCACTCTCCTGCTCACTCTCCGTACCCTTTAATATCCCACCCAGTCTAATCTCACTCTCCTGCTCACTCCCCATACCCTTCAATATCCCACCCAGTCTAATCTCACTCTCCTGCTCACACTCCATACCATTTAATATACCAGCCAGTCTAATCTCACTCTCCTGCTCACTCTCCATACCCTTTAATATCCCACCCAGTCTAATCTCACTCTCCTGCTCACTCCCCGTACCCATTAATATCCCACCCAGTCTAATCTCACTCTTCTGCTCACTCTCCATACCTTTTAAGATCCCACCCAGTCTAATCTCACTCTCCTGCTTGCTCCCCATACCCTTAAATATCCCACCCAGTCTAATCTCACTCTCCTGCTCACTCCCCATACCCTTTAATATCCCACCCAGTCTAATCTCACTCTCCTGCTCACTCCCCATACCCTTTAATAGCCCATCCAGTCTAATCTCACTCTCCTGCTCCCTCTCCATACCATTTAATATCCCACCCTGTCTAATCTCACTCTCCTGCTCACTCTCCAAAGCCTTTAATATCCCACCCAGTCTAATCTCACTCTCCTGCTCACTCCCCTTACCCTTTAATATCCCACCCAGTCTAATCTCATTCTCCTGCTCACTCGCCATACCCTTTAATATCGCACCCAGTCTAATCTCACTCTCCTGCTCACTCCCCATACCCTTTAATATCGTACCCAGTCTAATCTCACTCTCCTGCTCACTCTCCATACCAGTTAATATCCCACCCAGTCTAATCTCACTCTCCTGCTCACTCCCCATACCCTTTAATATCCCACCCAGTCTAATCTCACTCTCCTGCTCACTCCCCATACCCTTTAATATCCCACCCAGTCTAATCTCACTCTCCTGCTCACTCTCCATACCCTTTAATATCCCACCCAGTCTAATCTCACTCTCCTGCTCATTCCCCATACCCTTTAATATCCCACCCAGTCTAATCACACTCTCCCGCTCACTCTCCATACGCTTTAATATCCCACCCAGTCTAATCTCACTCTCCTCACTCCCCATACCCTTTAATATCCCACCCAGTCTAATCTCACTCTCCTGCTCACTCTCCATACCCTTTAATATCCCACCCAGTCTAATTTCACTCCTGCTGATTCCCCATACCCTTTAATATCCCACCCAGTCTATTCTCACTCTCCTGGTCACTCCCCATACCCGTTAATATCCCACCCAGTCTAATCTCACTCTCCTGCTCACTCCCCATACACTTTAATATCCCACCAAGTCTAATTTCACTCTCCTGCTCACTCTCCATACCTTTTAATATCCCTTCCAGTCTAATCTCACTCTACTGCTCGCTCGCCATACCCTTTACTATCGTGCCCAGTCTATTCTCACTCTCCTGCTCACTCCCCATACCATTTAATATCCCACCCAGTCTAATCTCACTCTCCTGCTCACTCCCCATACACTTTAATATCCCACCCAGTCTAATCTCACTCTCCTGCTCACTCTCCATACCCTTTAATATCCCACCCAGTCTAATCTCACTCTCCTGCCCACTCCCCATACCCTTTAATATCCCACCCAGTCTAATCTCACTCTCCTGCTCACTCCCCATACCCTTTAATATCCCACCCAGTCTAATCTCACTCTCCTGCTCACTCTCCATACCCTTTAATATCCCACCCTGACTAATCTCACTCTCCTGCTCACTCTCCATACCCTTTAATATCCCACCCAGTCTAATCACACTCTCCTGCTCACACTCCAAACCCGTTCATATCCCACCCAGTCTAATCTCAATCTGCTGCTCACTCTCCATACACTTTAATATCCCACCCAGTCTAATCTCACTCTCCTGCTCACTCTCCATCCCCTTTAATATCCCACCCTGACTAATCTCACTCTCCTGCTCACTCTCCATACCCTTTAATATCCCACCCAGTCTAATCTCACTCTCCTGCTCACTCTCCATACCCTTTAATATCCCACCCTGACTAATCTCACTCTCCTGCTCACTCTCCATACCCTTTAATATCCCACCCAGTCTAATCTCACTCTCCTGCTCACTCCCCTTACCCTTTAATATCCCACCCAGTCTGATCTCACTCTCCTGCTCACTCCCCATACCCTTTAATATCCCACCCAGTCTAATCTCACTCTCCTGCTCACTCCCCATACCATTTAATATCCCACCCAGTCTAATCTCACTCTCCTGCTCACTCTCCATACGCTTTAATATCCCACCCAGTCTAATCTCACTCTCCTGCTCACTCCCCATCCTCTTTAATATCCCACCCAGTCTAATCTCACTCTCCTGCTCACTCTCCAAACCCTTTAATATCCCACCCAGTCTAATCTCACGCTCCTGCTCACTCCCCATACCCTTCAATATCCCACCCAGTCTAATCTCACTCTCCTGCTCACTCCCCATACCCTTTAATATTCCACCCAGTCTAATCTCACACTCCTGCTCACTCCCCATACGCTTCAATATCCCACCCAGTCTAATCTCACTCTCCTGCTCACTCCCCATACCCTTTAATATCCCACCCAGTCTAATCTCACTCTCCTGCTCACACTCCATACCCGTTAATATCCCACCCAGTCTAATCTCACTCTCATGCTCACTCCCCATACACTTTAATATCCCACCCAGTCTAATTTCACTCTCCTGCTCACTCTCCATACCTTTTAATATCCCTTCCAGTCTAATCTCACTCTGCTGCTCACTCCCCATACCCTTTACTATCGTGCCCAGTCTAATGTCACTCTCCTGCTCACTCCCCATACCCTTTAATATTCCACCCATTCTAATCTCACTCTCCTGCTCACTCCCCATACCCTTTAATCTCCCACCCAGTCTAATCTCACACTCCTGCTCACTCTCCATACCCTTTAATATCCCACCCAGTCTAATCTCACTCTCCTGCTCACTCCCCATACCCTTTAATATCCCACACAGTCTAATCTCACTCTCCTGCTCACACTCCATACCATTTAATATCCCACCCAATCTTTTCTCACACTCCTGCTCACTCTCCATACCCTTAAATATCCCACCCAGTCTAATCTCACTCTGCTGCTCACTCCCCATACCCATTAATATCCCACCCAGTCTAATCTCACTCTCCTGCTCACTCCCCATACCCTTTAATATCCCACCCAGTCCAATCTCACTCTCCTGCTCACTCCCCATACCCTTTAATATCCCACCCAGTCTAATCTCACTCTCCTGCTCACTCTCCATACCCTTTAATATACCACCCTGTCTAATCTCACTCTCCTGCTCACTCTCCATACCCTTTAATATCCCACCCAGTCTAATCTCACACTCCTGCTCACTCCACTTACCCTTTAATATCCCACCCAGTCTAATCTCACTCTCCTGCTCACTCCCCATACCCTTTAATATCCCACCCAGTCTGATCTCACACTCCTGCTCACTCTCCATACCATTTAATATCCCACCCAGTCTAATCTCACTCTCCTGCTCACTCTCCATACCCTTTAATATCCCACCCAGTCTAATCTCATTCTCCTGCTCACTCGCCATACCCTTCAATATCGCACGCAGTCTAATCTCACTCTCCTGCTCACTCACCATACACTTTAATATCGTACCCAGTCGAATCTCACTCTCCTGCTCACTCTCCATACCCTTTAATATCCCACCCAGTCTAATCTCACTCTCCTGCTCACTCCCCATACCCTTTAATATCCCACCCAGTCTAATCTCACTCTCCTGCTCACTCACCATACCCTTTAATATCCCACCCAGTCTAATCTCACTCTCCTGCTCACTCTCCATACCCTTTAATATCCCCCCCAGTCTACTCTCACTCTCCTGCTCACTCTCCATACCATTTAATATCCCACCCAATCTAATCTCACTCTCCTGCTCACTCTCCATACCCTTTAATATCCCACCCAGTCTAATCTCACTCTCCTGCTCACTCTCCAAACCCTTTAATGTCCCACCCAGTCTAATCTCACTCTCCTGCTCACTCTCCATACCCTTTAAATTCCAACCCAGTCTAATCTCACTCTCCTGCTCACTCTCAATACCCTTTAATATCGTACCCAGTCTAATCTCACTCTCCTGCTCAGTCTCCATACCCTTTAATATCCAATCCCACCCAGTCTAATCTCACTCTCCTCACTCCCCATACCCTTTAATATCCCACCCAGTCTAATCTCACTCTCCTCACTCCCCATACCCTTTAATATCCCACCCAGCCTAATCTCACTCTCCTGCTCACTCCCCATACCCTTTAATATCCCCCCCAGTCTAATCTGACTCTCCTGCTCACTCCCCATACCCTTTAATATCCCACTCAGTCGAATCTCACTCTCCTCACTCCCCATAACTTTTAATATCCCACCCAGTCTAATGCCACTCGCCTGCTCACTCCCCATATCCTTTAATATCCCACCCAGTCTAATCTCACTATCCTGCTCACTCTCCATACCCTTTAATGTCCCACCCAGTCTAATCTCACTCTCCTGCTCACTCTCCATACACTTTAATATCCTACCCAGTCTAATATCACTCTCCTGCTTACTCCCCATACCCTTTAATATCCCACCCAGTCTAATCTCACTCTCCTGCTCACTCTCCATACCCTTTAATATCCCACCCTGACTAATGTCACTCTCCTGCTCACTCTCCATACCATTTAATATCCCACCCAGTCTAATCTCACTCTCCTGCTCACTCCCCTTACCCTTTAATATCCCACCCAGTCTAATCTCACTCTCCTGCTCACTCCCCATACACTTTAATATCCCACCCACTCTAATCTCACTCTCCTGCTCACTCTCCATACCCTTTAATATCCCACCCGGTCTAATCTCACTCTCCTGCTCACTCCCCATACCCTTTAATATCCCACCCAGTCTAATCTCACTCTCCTGCTCACTCCCCATACCCTTTAATATCCCACCCAGTCTAATCTCACTCTCCTGCTCACTCCCCATACCCTTTAATATCCCACCCAGTCTAATCTCACTTTCCTGCTCACTCTCCATACCCTTTAATATACCACCCTGTCTAATCTCACTCTCCTGCTCACTCTCCATACCCTTTAATATCCCACCCAGTCTAATCTCACTCTCCTGCTCACTCCCCTTACCCTTTAATATCCCACCCAGTCTAATCTCACTCTCCTGCTCACTCCCCATACCCTTTAATATCCCACCCAGTCTAATCTCACTCTCCTGCTCACTCTCCATACCCTTTAATATCCCACCCAGTCTAATCTCACTCTCCTGCTCACACTCCATACCCGTTCATATCCCACCCAGTCTAATCTCACTCTGCTGCTCACTCTCCATACCCTTTAACATCCCACCCAGTCTAATCTCACTCTCCTGCTCACTCCCCATACACTTTAATGTCCCACCCAGTCCAATCTCACACTCCTGCTCTCTCTCCATTCCCTTTAATATCCCACCCAGTCTAATCTCACTCTCCTGCTCACTCCCCATACCCTTTAATATCCCTTCCCGTCTAATCTCACTCTCCTGCTCGCTCCCCATACCCTTTACTATCGTGCCCAGTCAAATCTCACTCTCCTGCTCACTCCCCATACCGTTTAATATCCCACCCAGTCTAATCTCACTCTCCTGCTCACTCCCCATACCCTTTAATATCCCACCCAGTCTAATCTCACTCTCCTGCTTACTCTCCATACCCTTTAATATCCCACCCAGACTAATCTCACTCTCCTGCCCACTCTCTATACCCTTTAAATTCCACCCAGTCTAATCTCACTCTCCTGCTCACTCCCCATACCCTTTAATATCGTACCCAGTCTAATCTCACTCTCCTGCTCACTCTCCATACCCTTTAATATCCCACCCAGTCTGATCTCACTCTCCTGCTCACTCTCCAGACCCTTTAATATCCCACCCAGTCTAATTTCACTCTCCTGCTCACTCTCCATACCCTTTAATATCCCACCCAGTCTAATCTCACTCTCCTGCTCACTCTCCATACCCTTTAATATCCCACCCAGTCTGATCTCACTCTCCTGCTCACTCTCCAGACCCTTTAATATCCCACCCAGTCTAATTTCACTCTCCTGCTCACTCTCCATACCCTTTAATATCCCACCCAGCCTAATCTCACACTCCTGCTCACTCCCCATACCCTTTAATATCCCCCCCAGTCTAATCTGACTCTCCTGCTCACTCCCCATACCCTTTAATATCCCACTCAGTCGAATCTCACTCTCCTCACTCCCCATAACTTTTAATATCCCACCCAGTCTAATGCCACTCGCCTGCTCACTCCCCATATCCTTTAATATCCCACCCAGTCTAATCTCACTATCCTGCTCACTCTCCATACCCTTTAATGTCCCACCCAGTCTAATCTCACTCTCCTGCTCACTCTCCATACACTTTAATATCCTACCCAGTCTAATATCACTCTCCTGCTTACTCCCCATACCCTTTAATATCCCACCCAGTCTAATCTCACTCTCCTGCTCACTCTCCATACCCTTTAATATCCCACCCTGACTAATGTCACTCTCCTGCTCACTCTCCATACCATTTAATATCCCACCCAGTCTAATCTCACTCTCCTGCTCACTCCCCTTACCCTTTAATATCCCACCCAGTCTAATCTCACTCTCCTGCTCACTCCCCATACACTTTAATATCCCACCCACTCTAATCTCACTCTCCTGCTCACTCTCCATACCCTTTAATATCCCACCCGGTCTAATCTCACTCTCCTGCTCACTCCCCATACCCTTTAATATCCCACCCAGTCTAATCTCACTCTCCTGCTCACTCCCCATACCCTTTAATATCCCACCCAGTCTAATCTCACTCTCCTGCTCACTCCCCATACCCTTTAATATCCCACCCAGTCTAATCTCACTTTCCTGCTCACTCTCCATACCCTTTAATATACCACCCTGTCTAATCTCACTCTCCTGCTCACTCTCCATACCCTTTAATATCCCACCCAGTCTAATCTCACTCTCCTGCTCACTCCCCTTACCCTTTAATATCCCACCCAGTCTAATCTCACTCTCCTGCTCACTCCCCATACCCTTTAATATCCCACCCAGTCTAATCTCACTCTCCTGCTCACTCTCCATACCCTTTAATATCCCACCCAGTCTAATCTCACTCTCCTGCTCACACTCCATACCCGTTCATATCCCACCCAGTCTAATCTCACTCTGCTGCTCACTCTCCATACCCTTTAACATCCCACCCAGTCTAATCTCACTCTCCTGCTCACTCCCCATACACTTTAATGTCCCACCCAGTCCAATCTCACACTCCTGCTCTCTCTCCATTCCCTTTAATATCCCACCCAGTCTAATCTCACTCTCCTGCTCACTCCCCATACCCTTTAATATCCCTTCCCGTCTAATCTCACTCTCCTGCTCGCTCCCCATACCCTTTACTATCGTGCCCAGTCAAATCTCACTCTCCTGCTCACTCCCCATACCGTTTAATATCCCACCCAGTCTAATCTCACTCTCCTGCTCACTCCCCATACCCTTTAATATCCCACCCAGTCTAATCTCACTCTCCTGCTTACTCTCCATACCCTTTAATATCCCACCCAGACTAATCTCACTCTCCTGCCCACTCTCTATACCCTTTAAATTCCACCCAGTCTAATCTCACTCTCCTGCTCACTCCCCATACCCTTTAATATCGTACCCAGTCTAATCTCACTCTCCTGCTCACTCTCCATACCCTTTAATATCCCACCCAGTCTGATCTCACTCTCCTGCTCACTCTCCAGACCCTTTAATATCCCACCCAGTCTAATTTCACTCTCCTGCTCACTCTCCATACCCTTTAATATCCCACCCAGTCTAATCTCACTCTCCTGCTCACTCTCCATACCCTTTAATATCCCACCCAGTCTAATCTCACTCTGCTGCTCACTCCCCATATCCTTTAATATCGTACCCAGTCTAATCTCTCTCTCCTGCTCACTCTCCATACCCTTTAATATCCCACCCAGTCTAATCTCACTCTCCTGCTCAATCTCCATACCCTTTAATATCCCACCCAGTCTAATCTCACTCTCCTGCTCACTCCCCATACCCTTTAATATCCCACCCAGTCTAATCTCACTCTCCTCCTCATTTCCCATACCCTTTAATATCCCACCCAGTCTAATCGCACTCTCCTGCTCACTCTCCATACCCTTTAATATCCCACCCACTCTAATCTCACTCTCCTCACTCCCCATATCCTTTAATATCCCACCCAGTCTAATCTCACTCTCCTGCTCACTCTCCATACCCTTTAATATCCCACCCAATCTAATTTCACTCCTGCTGATTCCCCATACCCTTTAATATCCCACCCAGTCTAATCTCACACTGCTGGTCACTCCCCATACACTTTAATATCCCACCCAGTCTAATTTCACTCTCCTGCTCACTCTCCATACCTTTTAATATCCCTTCCTTCTAATCTCACTCTCCTGCTCGCTCCCCATACCCTTTAATATCCCACCCAGTCTAATCTCACTCTCCTGCTCACTCCCCATACTCTTTAATATCCCACCCAGTCTAATCTCACTCTCCTGCTCACTCTCCATACCCTTTAATATCGTACCCAGTCTAATCTCACTCTCCTGCTCACTCTCAATACCCTTTAATATCGTACCAAGTCTAATCTCACTCTCCTGCTCACTCTCCATACCCTTTAATATCCCATCCCACCCAGTCTAATCTCACTCTCCTCACTCCCCATACCCTTTAATATCCCACCCAGTCTAATCTCACTCTCCTCACTCCCCATACCCTTTAATATCCCACCCAGTCTAATCTCACTCTCCTGCTCACTCCCCATATCCTTTAATATCCCCCCCAGTCTAATCTGACACTCCTGCTCACTCCCCATACCCTTTAATATCCCTCCCAGTCTAATCTCACTCTCCTCACTCCCCATACCCTTGAGTATCCCACCCAGTCTAATCCCACTCGCCTGCTCACTCCCCATATCCTTTAATATCCCACCCAGTCTAATCTCACTCTCCTGCTCACTCCCCATACCCTTTAATATCCCACCAAGTCTAATGTCACTCTCCTGCTCATTCCCCACACCCTTTAATATCCCACCCAGTCTAATCTCACTCTCCTGCTCACTCTCCATAACCTTTAATATCCCACCCTGACTAATCTCACTCTCCTGCTCACTCTCCATACCCTTTACTATCGTGCCCAGTCTAATCTCACTCTCCTGCTAACTCCCCATACCCTTTAATATCCCACCCAGTCTAATCTCACTCTCCTGCTCACTCCCCATACCCTTTAATATCCCACCCAGTCTAATCTCACTCTCCTGCTCACTCTCCATACCCTTTAATATCCCACCCAGTCTAATCTCACTCTCCTGCTCACTCCCCATACCCTTTAATATCCCACCCAGTCTAATCTCACTCTCCTGCTCACACTCCAAACCATTTAATATCCCACCCAGTCTAATCTCACTCTCCTGCTCACTCTCCATACCCTTTAATATCCCACCCAGTCTAATCTCACTCTCCTGCTCACTCCCCATACCCATTAATATCCCACCCAGTCTAATCTCACTCTCCTGCTCACTCTCCATACCCTTTAAGATCCCACCCAGTCTAATCTCACTCTCCTGCTCACTCCCAATACCCTTTAATATCCCACCCAGTCTAATCTCACCCTCCTGCTCACTCCCCATACCCTTTAATATCCCACCCAGTCTAATCTCACTCTCCTGCTCACTCCCCATACCCTTTAATTGCCCACCCAGTCTAATCTCACTCTCCTACTCACTCTCCATACCCTTTAATCTCCCACCCTGTCTAATCTCACTCTCCTGCTCACTCTCCATACCCTTTAATATCCCACCCAGTCTAATCTCACTCTCCTGCTCACTCCCCTTACCCTTTAATATCCCACCCAGTCTAATCTCATTCTCCTGCTCACTCGCCAAACCCTTTAATATCGCACCCAGTCTAATCTCACTCTCCTGCTCACTCCCCATACCCTTTAATATCGTACCCAGTCTAATCTCACTCTCCTGCTCACTCTCCATACCCTTTAATATCCCACCCAGTCTAATCTCACTCTCCTGCTCACTCCCCGTACCCTTTAATATCCCGCCCAGTCTAATCTCACTCTCCTACTTACTCTCCATTCGCATTAATATCCCACCCAGTCTAATCTCACTCTCCTGCTCACTCCCCATACCCTTTAATATCGTACCCAGTCTAATCTCACTCTCCTGCTCACTCTCCATTCCCTTTAATATCCCACCCAGTCTGATCTCACTCTCCTGCTCACTCTCCATACCCTTTAATATCCCACCCAGTCTAATCTCACTCTCCTGCTCACTCTCCATACCCTTTAATATCCCACCCAGTCTAATCTCACTCTCCTGCCCTCACTCCATACCCTTTAATATCCCACCCAGTCTAATCTCACTCTGCTGCTCACTCCCCATATCCTTTAATATCGTACCCAGTCTAATCTCTCTCTCCTGCTCACTCTCCATACCCTTTAATATCCCACCCAGTCTAATCTCACTCTCCTGCTCAATCTCCATACCCTTTAATATCCCACCCAGTCTAATCTCACTCTCCTGCTCACTCCCCATACCCTTTAATATCCCACCCAGTCTAATCTCACTCTCCTCCTCATTTCCCATACCCTTTAATATCCCACCCAGTCTAATCGCACTCTCCTGCTCACTCTCCATACCCTTTAATATCCCACCCACTCTAATCTCACTCTCCTCACTCCCCATATCCTTTAATATCCCACCCAGTCTAATCTCACTCTCCTGCTCACTCTCCATACCCTTTAATATCCCACCCAATCTAATTTCACTCCTGCTGATTCCCCATACCCTTTAATATCCCACCCAGTCTAATCTCACACTGCTGGTCACTCCCCATACACTTTAATATCCCACCCAGTCTAATTTCACTCTCCTGCTCACTCTCCATACCTTTTAATATCCCTTCCTTCTAATCTCACTCTCCTGCTCGCTCCCCATACCCTTTAATATCCCACCCAGTCTAATCTCACTCTCCTGCTCACTCCCCATACTCTTTAATATCCCACCCAGTCTAATCTCACTCTCCTGCTCACTCTCCATACCCTTTAATATCGTACCCAGTCTAATCTCACTCTCCTGCTCACTCTCAATACCCTTTAATATCGTACCAAGTCTAATCTCACTCTCCTGCTCACTCTCCATACCCTTTAATATCCCATCCCACCCAGTCTAATCTCACTCTCCTCACTCCCCATACCCTTTAATATCCCACCCAGTCTAATCTCACTCTCCTCACTCCCCATACCCTTTAATATCCCACCCAGTCTAATCTCACTCTCCTGCTCACTCCCCATATCCTTTAATATCCCCCCCAGTCTAATCTGACACTCCTGCTCACTCCCCATACCCTTTAATATCCCTCCCAGTCTAATCTCACTCTCCTCACTCCCCATACCCTTGAGTATCCCACCCAGTCTAATCCCACTCGCCTGCTCACTCCCCATATCCTTTAATATCCCACCCAGTCTAATCTCACTCTCCTGCTCACTCCCCATACCCTTTAATATCCCACCAAGTCTAATGTCACTCTCCTGCTCATTCCCCACACCCTTTAATATCCCACCCAGTCTAATCTCACTCTCCTGCTCACTCTCCATAACCTTTAATATCCCACCCTGACTAATCTCACTCTCCTGCTCACTCTCCATACCCTTTACTATCGTGCCCAGTCTAATCTCACTCTCCTGCTAACTCCCCATACCCTTTAATATCCCACCCAGTCTAATCTCACTCTCCTGCTCACTCCCCATACCCTTTAATATCCCACCCAGTCTAATCTCACTCTCCTGCTCACTCTCCATACCCTTTAATATCCCACCCAGTCTAATCTCACTCTCCTGCTCACTCCCCATACCCTTTAATATCCCACCCAGTCTAATCTCACTCTCCTGCTCACACTCCAAACCATTTAATATCCCACCCAGTCTAATCTCACTCTCCTGCTCACTCTCCATACCCTTTAATATCCCACCCAGTCTAATCTCACTCTCCTGCTCACTCCCCATACCCATTAATATCCCACCCAGTCTAATCTCACTCTCCTGCTCACTCTCCATACCCTTTAAGATCCCACCCAGTCTAATCTCACTCTCCTGCTCACTCCCAATACCCTTTAATATCCCACCCAGTCTAATCTCACCCTCCTGCTCACTCCCCATACCCTTTAATATCCCACCCAGTCTAATCTCACTCTCCTGCTCACTCCCCATACCCTTTAATTGCCCACCCAGTCTAATCTCACTCTCCTACTCACTCTCCATACCCTTTAATCTCCCACCCTGTCTAATCTCACTCTCCTGCTCACTCTCCATACCCTTTAATATCCCACCCAGTCTAATCTCACTCTCCTGCTCACTCCCCTTACCCTTTAATATCCCACCCAGTCTAATCTCATTCTCCTGCTCACTCGCCAAACCCTTTAATATCGCACCCAGTCTAATCTCACTCTCCTGCTCACTCCCCATACCCTTTAATATCGTACCCAGTCTAATCTCACTCTCCTGCTCACTCTCCATACCCTTTAATATCCCACCCAGTCTAATCTCACTCTCCTGCTCACTCCCCGTACCCTTTAATATCCCGCCCAGTCTAATCTCACTCTCCTACTTACTCTCCATTCGCATTAATATCCCACCCAGTCTAATCTCACTCTCCTGCTCACTCCCCATACCCTTTAATATCGTACCCAGTCTAATCTCACTCTCCTGCTCACTCTCCATACCCTTTAATATCCCACCCAGTCTGATCTCACTCTCCTGCTCACTCTCCATACCCTTTAATATCCCACCCAGTCTAATCTCACTCTCCTGCTCACTCTCCATACCCTTTAATATCCCACCCAGTCTAATCTCACTCTCCTGCCCTCACTCCATACCCTTTAATATCCCACCCAGTCTAATCTCACTCTCCTGCTCACTCCCCATACCCTTTAATATCGTACCCAGTCTAATCTCACTCTCCTGCTCACTCTCCATACCCTTTAATATCCCACCCAGTCTGATCTCTCTCTCCTGCTCACTCTCCATACCCTTTAATATCCCACCCAGTCTAATCTCACTCTCCTGCTCAATCTCCATACCCTTTAATGTCCCATCCAGTCTAATTTCACTCCTGCTGATTCCCCATACCCTTTAATATCCCACCCAGTCTAATCTCACTCTCCTGGTCACTCCCCATACACTTTAATATCCCACCCAGTCTAATTTCACTCTCCTGCTCACTCTCCATACCTTTTAATATCCCTTCCAGTCTCATCTCACTCTCCTGCTCGCTCCCCATACACTTTACTATCGTGCCCAGTCTATTCTCACTCTCCTGCTCACTCCCCATACCCTTTAATATCCCACCCAGTCTAATCTCACTCTCCTGCTCACTCCCCATACCCTTTAATATCCCACCCAGTCTAATCTCACTCTCCTTCTCACTCTCCATACCCTTTAATATCGTACCCAGTCTAATCTCACTCTCCTGCTCACTCTCAATACCCTTTAATATCGTACCCAGTCTAATCTCACTCTCCTGCTCACTCTCCATACCCTTTAATATCCCATCCCACCCAGTCTAATCTCACTCTCCTCACTCCCCATACCCTTTAATATCCCACCCAGTCTAATCTCACTCTCCTCACTCCCCATACCCTTTAATATCCCACCCAGTCTAATCTCACTCTCCTGCTCACTCCCCATACCCTTTATTATTCCCCCAGTCTAATCTGACTCTCCTGCTCACTCCCCATACCCTTTAATATCCCACCCAGTCTAATCTCACTCTCCTCACACCCCATACCCTTTAATATCCCACCCAGTCTAATCCCACTCACCTGCTCACTCCCCATATCCTTTAATATCCCACAAAGTCTAATCTCACTCTCCTGCTCACTCTCCATACCCTTTAATATCTCACCCAGTCTAATCTCACTCTCCTGCTCACTCTCCATACCCTTTAATATCCCACCCAGTCTAATCTCACTCTCCTGCTTACTCCCCATACCCTTTAATATCCCACCCAGTCTAATCTCTCTCTCCTGCTCACTCCACACACCCTTTAATATCCCACCCAGTCTAATCTCACTCTCCTGCTCACTCTCCATATCCTTTCATATCCCACCCTGACTAATCTCACTCTCCTGCTCACTCTCCATACCCTTTAAAAACCCATCCCAGTCTAATCTCACTCTCCTGCTCACTCCCCATCCTCTTTAATATCCCACCCAGTCTAATCTCACTCTCCTGCTCACTCTCCATACCCTTCAATATCCCACCCAGTCTAATCTCACTCTCCTGCTCAATCTCCATACCCTTTAATATCCCGCCCAGTCTAATCTCACACTCCTGCTCACTCTCCATACCCTTTAATATCCCACCCAGTCTAATCTCACTCTCCTGCTTACTCCCCATACCCTTTAATATCCCACCCAGTCTAATCTCACTCTCCTGCTCACTCCACACACCCTTTAATATCCCACCCAGTCTAATCTCACTCTCCTGCTCACTCTCCATACCCTTTAATATCCCACCCTGACTAATCTCACTCTCCTGCTCACTCTCCATACCTTTAAAAACACATCCCAGTCTAATCTCACTCTCCTGCTCACTCCCCATCCTTTTTAATATACAACCCAGTCTAATCTCACTCTCCTGCTCACTCTCCATACCCGTTAATATCCCACCCAGTCTAACCTCACTCTCCTGCTCCCTCCCCATACACTTTAATATCCCACCCAGTCTAATTTCACTCTCCTGCTCACTCTCCATACCTTTTAATATCCCTTCCAGTCTAATCTCACTCTCCTGCTCGCTCCCCATACCCTTTACTATCGTGCCAAGTCTAATGTCACTCTCCTGCTCACACCTCATACCCTTTAATATCCCACCCAGTCTAATCTCACTCTCCTGCTCACTCCCCATACCCATTAATATCCCACCCAGTCTAATCTCACTCTCCTGCTCACTCTCCATACCCTTTAACATCCCACCCAGTCTAATCTCACTCTCCTGCTCACTCCCCATACCCTTTAATATCCCACCCAGTCTCATCTCACTCTCCTGCTCACACTCCATACCATTTAATATCCCACCCAGTCTATTCTCACTCTCCTGCTCACTCTCCATACCCTTTTATATCCCACCCAGTCTAATCTCACTCACCTGCTCACTCCCCATACCCATTAATATCCCACCCAGTCTAATCTCACTCTCCTGCTCACTCTCCATACCCTTTAAGATCCCACCCAGTCAAATCTCACTCTCCTGCTCACTCCCCATACCCTTTAGTATCCCACCCAGTATAATCTCACTCTCCTGCTCACTCCCCATACCCTTTAATATCCCATCCAGTCTAATCTCACTCTCCTGCTCACTCCCCATACCCTTTAATATCCCACCCAGTCGAATCTCACTCTCCTGCTCACTCTCCATAACCTTTAATATACCACCCTGTCTAATCTCACTCTCCTGCTCACTCTCCATACCCTTTAATATCCCACCCAGTCTAATCTCACTCTCCTGCTCACTCCCCTTACCCTTTAATATCCCACCCAGTCTAATCTCACTCTCCTGATCACTCCCCATACACTTTAATATCCCACCCAGTCTAATCTCACTCTCCTGCTCACACTCTATACCCTTTAATATCCCACCAAGTCTAATCTCACTCTCCTGCTCATTCCCCACACCCTTTAATATCCCACCCAGTCTAATCTCACTCTCCTGCTCACTCTCCATACCCTTTAATATCCCACCCAGTCTAATCTCTCTCCTGCTCACTCCCCATACCCTTTAATATCCCACCCAGTCTAATCTCACTCTCCTGCTCACTCCCCATACCCTTTAATATCGCACCCAGTCTAATCTCACTCTCCTGCTCACTCCCCATACCCTTTAATATCCCACCCAGTCTAATCTCACTATCCTGCTCACTCCCCATACCCTTCAATATCCCACCCAGTCTAATCTCACTCTCCTGCTCACTCTCCATAACCTTTAATATCCCACCCAGTCTAATCTCACTCTCCATACCCTTTAATATCCCACCCAGTCGAATCTCACTCTCCATACCCTTTAATATCCCACCCAGTCTAATCTCACTCTCCTGCTCACTCCCCATACCCTTCAGTATCCCACAAAGTCCAATCTCACTCTCCTGCTCACACTCCATACCCGTTAATATCCCACCCAGTCTAATCTCACTCTCCTGCTCACTCTCCATACCCTTTAATATCCCACCCAGTCTAATCTCACTCTCCTGCTCACTATCCATACCCTTTAATATCCCACCCCGTCTAATCTCACTCACCTGCTCACACTCCATACCCGTTAATATCCCACCCAGTCTAATCTCACTCTCCTGCTCACTCTCCATACCCTTTAATATCCCACCCAGTCTAATATCACTCTCCTGCTCACGCCCCATACCCTTTAATATCCCACCCAGTCTAATCTCACTCTCCTGCTCACACTCCATACCCGTTAATATCCCACCCAGTCAATCTCACTCTCCTGCTCACTCTCCATACCCTTTAAAATCCAACCCAGTCTAATCTCACTCTCCTGCATACTCTCCATACCCTTTAATATCCCACCCAGTCTAATCTCACTCTCCTCACTCCCCATACCATTTAATATCCCACCCAGTCTAATCTCACTCTCCTGCTCACTCCCCATACACTTTAATATCCCCCCCAGTCTAATCTGACTCTCCTGCTCACTCCACATATCCTTTAATATCCCACCCAGTCTAATCTCACTCTCCTCACTCCCCATACCCTTTAATATCCCACCCAGTCTAATCCCACTCGCGTGCTCACTCCCCATATCCTTTAATATCCCACCCAGTCTAATCTCACTCTCCTGCTCACTCTCCATACCCTTTAATATCCCACCCAGTCTAATCTCAGTCTCCTGCTCACTCTCCATACCCTTTAATATCCCACCCAGTCTAATCTCACTCTCCTGCTTACTCCCCATACCCTTTAATATCCCACCCAGTCTAATCTCACTCTCCTGCTCACTCCCCATACCCTTTAATATCCCACCAAGTCTAATCTCACTCTCCTGCTCATTCCCCACACCCTTTAATATCCCACCCAGTCTAATCTCACTCTCCTGCTCACTCTCCATACCCTTTAATATCCCACCCAGTCTAATCTCACTCTCCTGCTCACTCCCCATACCCTTTAATATCCCACCGAGTCTAATCTCACTCTGCTGCTCACTCTCCATACCCTTTAATATCCCACCCAGTCTAATCTCACTCTCCTGCTCACTCCCCATACCCTTTAATATCCCACCCAGTCTAATCTCACACTCCTGCTCACTCCCCATCCCCTTTAATATCCCACCCAGTCTAATCTCACTCCCCATACCCTTTAATATCCCACCCAGTCTAATCTCACTCTCCTGCTCACTCCCCATACCCTTTAATATCGTACCCAGTCTAATCTCACTCTCCTGCTCACTCCCCATACCCTTTAATATCCCACCCAGTCTAATCTCACTCTCCTGCTCACTCCACACACCCTTTAATATCCCACCCAGTCTAATCTCACTCTCCTGCTCACTCTCCATACCCTTTAATATCCCACCCTGACTAATCTCACTCTCCTGCTCACTCCCCATCCTCTTTAATATCCCACCCAGTCTAATCTCACTCTCCTGCTCACTCTCCATACCGTTTAATATCCCACCCAGTCTAATCTCACGCTCCTGCTCACTCCCCATACCCTTTAATATCCCACCCAGTCTAATCTCACTCTCCTCACTCCCCATACCCTTTAATATCCCACCCAGACTAATCCCACTCGCCTGCTCACTCCCCATATCCTTTAATATCCCAACCAGTCTAATCTCACTCTCCTGCTCACTCTCCATACCCTTTAATATCCCACCCAGTCTAATCTCACTCTCCTGCTCACTCTCCATACCCTTTAATATCCCACCCAGTCTAATTTCACTCTCCTGCTTACTCCCCATACCCTTTAATATCCCACCCAGTCTAATCTCACTCTCCTGCTCACTCCACACACCCTTTAATATCCCACCCAGTCTAATCTCACTCTCCTGCTCACTCTCCATACCCTTTAATATCCCACCCTGACTAATCTCACTCTCCTGCTCACTCCCCATTCTCTTTAATATCCAACCCAGTCTAATCTCACTCTCCTGCTCACACTCCATACCCGTTAATATCCCACCCAGTCTAATCTCACTCTCCTGCTCACTCTCCATACCTTTTAATATCCCTTCCAGTCTAATCTCTCTCTCCTGCTCGCTCCCCATACCCTTTACTATCGTGCCCAGTCGAATGTCACTCTCCTGCTCACTCCCCATACCCTTTGATATCCCACCCAGTCTAATCTCACTCTCCTGCTCACTCCCCATACCATTTAATATCCCACCCAGTCTAATCTCACTCTCCTGCTCACTCTCCATACCCTTTAACATCCCACCCAGTCTAATCTCACTCTCCTGCTCACTCCCCATACCCTTTAATATCCCACCCAGTCTAATCTCACTCTCCTGCTCACTCTCCATACCCTTTAAGATCCCACCCAGTCAAATCTCACTCTCCTGCTCACTCCCCATACCCTTTAATATCCCACCCAGTCTAATCTCACTCTCCTGCTCACTCTCCATACCCTTTAATATCCCACCCAGTCTAATCTCACTCTCCTGCTCACTCCCCATACCCTTCAGTATCCCACAAAGTCCAATCTCACTCTCCTGCTCACACTCCATACCCGTTAATATCCCACCCAGTCTAATCTCACTCTCCTGCTCACTCTCCATACCCTTTAATATCCCACCCAGTCTAATCTCACTCTCCTGCTCACTATCCATACCCTTTAATATCCCACCCAGTCTAATCTCACTCACCTGCTCACACTCCATACCCGTTAATATCCCATCCAGTCTAATCTCACTCTCCTGCTCACTCTCCATACCCTTTAATATCCCACCCAGTCTAAGCTCACTCTCCTGCTCACGCCCCATACCCTTTAATATCCCACCCAGTCTAATCTCACTCTCCTGCTCACACTCCATACCCGTTAATATCCCACCCAGTCAATCTCACTCTCCTGCTCACTCTCCATACCCTTTAAAATCCAACCCAGTCTAATCTCACTCTCCTGCTCACTCTCCATACCCTTTAATATCCCACCCAGTCTAATCTCACTCTCCTCATTCCCCATACCCTTTAATATCCCACCCAGTCTAATCTCACTCTCCTGCTCACTCCCCATACACTTTAATATCCCCCCCAGTCTAATCTGACTCTCCTGCTCACTCCACATATCCTTTAATATCCCACCCAGTCTAATCTCACTCTCCTCACTCCCCATACCCTTTAATATCCCACCCAGTCTAATCCCACTCGCGTGCTCACTCCCCATATCCTTTAATATCCCACCCAGTCTAATCTCACTCTCCTGCTCACTCTCCATACCCTTTAATATCCCACCCAGTCTAATCTCAGTCACCTGCTCACTCTCCATACCCTTTAATATCCCACCCAGTCTAATCTCACTCTCCTGCTTTCTCCCCATACCCTTTAATATCCCACCCAGTCTAATCTCACTCTCCTGCTCACTCCCCATACCCTTTAATATCCCACCAAGTCTAATCTCACTCTCCTGCTCATTCCCCACACCCTTTAATATCCCACCCAGTCTAATCTCACTCTCCTGCTCACTCTCCATACCCTTTAATATCCCACCCAGTCTAATCTCTCTCCTGCTCACTCCCCACACCTTTTAATACCCCACCCAGTCTAATCTCACTCTCCTGCTCACTCCCCATACCCTTTAATATCGCACCCAGTCTAATCTCACTCTCCTGCTCACTCCCCATACCCTTTAATATCCCACCCAGTCTAATCTCACTATCCTGCTCACTCCCCATACCCTTCAATATCCCACCCAGTCTAATCTCACTCTCCTGCTCACTCTCTATACCCTTTAATATCCCACCCAGTCTAATCTCACTCTCCATACCCTTTAATATCCCACCAAGTCTAATCTCACTCTCCTGCTCACTCTCCATACCCTTTAATATCCCACCCAGTCTAATCTCACTCTCCTGCTCACTCCCCATACCCTTTAATATCCCACCGAGTCTAATCTCACTCTGCTGCTCACTCTCCATACCCTTTAATATCCCACCCAGTCTAATCTCACTCTCCTGCTCACTCCCCATATCCTTTAATATCCCACCCAGTCTAATCTCACACTCCTGCTCACTCCCCATCCCCTTTAATATCCCACCCAGTCTAATCTCACTCCCCATACCCTTTAATATCCCACCCAGTCTAATCTCACTCTCCTGCTCACTCCCCATACCCTTTAATATCGTCCCCAGTCTAATCTCACTCTCCTGCTCACTCCCCATACCCTTTAATATCCCACCCAGTCTAATCTCACTCTCCTGCTCACTCCACACACCCTTTAATATCCCACCCAGTCTAATCTCACTCTCCTGCTCACTCTCCATACCCTTTAATATCCCACCCTGACTAATCTCACTCTCCTGCTCACTCCCCATCCTCTTTAATATCCCACCCAATCTAATCTCACTCTCCTGCTCACTCTCCATGCCGTTTAATATCCCACCCAGTCTAATCTCACGCTCCTGCTCACTCCCCATACCCTTTAATATCCCACCCAGTCTAATCTCACTCTCCTCACTCCCCATACCCTTTAATATCCCACCCAGACTAATCCCACTCGCCTGCTCACTCCCCATATCCTTTAATATCCCAACCAGTCTAATCTCACTCTCCTGCTCACTCTCCATACCCTTTAATATCCCACCCAGTCTAATCTCACTCTCCTGCTCACTCTCCATACCCTTTAATATCCCACCCAGTCTAATTTCACTCTCCTGCTTACTCCCCATACCCTTTAATATCCCACCCAGTCTAATCTCACTCTCCTGCTCACTCCACACACCCTTTAATATCCCACCCAGTCTAATCTCACTCTCCTGCTCACTCTCCATACCCTTTAATATCCCACCCTGACTAATCTCACTCTCCTGCTCACTCTCCATACCCTTTAAAAACACATCCCAGTCTAATCTCACTCTCCTGC
This sequence comes from Somniosus microcephalus, assembly GCF_052327205.1. Classification (NCBI taxonomy): domain Eukaryota; kingdom Metazoa; phylum Chordata; class Chondrichthyes; order Squaliformes; family Somniosidae; genus Somniosus; species Somniosus microcephalus. The sequence continues at coordinate 74,642,153 of NC_140999.1, read as the reverse complement.
TCACTCCCCATCCTCTTTAATATCCAACCCAGTCTAATCTCACTCTCCTGCTCACACTCCATACACGTTAATATCCCACCCAGTCTAATCTCACTCTCCTGCTCACTCCCCATACACTTTAATATCCCACCCAGTCTAATTTCACTCTCCTGCTCACTCTCCATACCTTTTAATATCCCTTCCAGTCTAATCTCACTCTCCTGCTCGCTCCCCATACCCTTTACTATCGTGCCCAGTCTAATGTCACTCTCCTGCTCACTCCCCATACCCTTTGATATCCCACCCAGTCTAATCTCACTCTCCTGCTCACTCCCCATACCATTCAATATCCCACCCAGTCTAATCTCATTCTCCTGCTCACTCTCCATACCCTTTAACATCCCACCCAGTCTAATCTCACTCTCCTGCTCACTCCCCATACCCTTTAATATCCCACCCAGTCTAATCTCACTCTCCTGCTCACTCTCCATACCCTTTAAGATCCCACCCAGTCAAATCTCACTCTCCTGCTCACTCCCCATACCCTTTAATATCCCACCCAGTATAATCTCACTCTCCTGCTCACTACCCATACCCTTTAATATCCCACCCAGTCTAATCTCACTCTCCTGCTCACTCCCCATACCCTTTAATATCCCACCCAGTCTAATCTCACTCTCCTGCTCACTCTCCATACCCTTTAATATACCACCCTGTCTAATCTCACTCTCCTGCTCACTCACCATACCGTTTAATATCCCACCCAGTCTAATCTCACTCTCCTGCTCACTCCCCTTACCCTTTAATATCCCACCCAGTCTAATCTCACTCTCCTGATCACTCCCCATACCCTTTAATATCCCACCCAGTCTAATCTCACTCTCCTGCTCACACTCTATACCCTTTAATATCCCACCAAGTCTAATCTCACTCTCCTGCTCATTCCCCACACCCTTTAATATCCCACCCAGTCTAATCTCACTCTCCTGCTCACTCTCCATACCCTTTAATATCCCACCCAGTCTAATCTCTCTCCTGCTCACTCCCCATACCCTTTAATATCCCACCCAGTCTAATCTCACTCTCCTGCTCACTCCCCATACCCTTTAATATCGCACCCATTCTAATCTCACTCTCCTGCTCACTCCCCATACCCTTTAATATCCCACCCAGTCTAATCTCACTATCCTGCTCACTCCCCATAACCTTCAATATCCCACCCAGTCTAATCTCACTCTCCTGCTCACTCTCCATACCCTTTAATATCCCACCCAGTCTAATCTCACTCTCCATACCCTTTAATATCCCACCCAGTCGAATCTCACTCTCCATACCATTTAATATCCCACCCAGTCTAATCTCACTCTCCTGCTCACTCCCCATACCCTTTAATATCCCACCCAGTCTAAACTCACTCTCCTGCTCGCTCACCATCCCCTTTAATATCCCACCCTGTCTAATCTCACTCTCCATACCCTTTAATATCCCACCCAGTCGAATCTCACTCTCCATACCATTTAATATCCCACCCAGTCTAATCTCACTCTCCTGCTCACTCCCCACACCCTTTAATATCCCACCCAGTCTAATCCCACTCTCCAGACCCTTTAATATCCCACCCAGTCTAATTTGACTCTCCTGCTGACTCTCCATACCCTTTAATATCGTACCCAGTCTAATCTCACTCTCCTGCTCACTCCCCATACACTTTAATACCCCACCCAGTCTAATATCACTCTCCTGCTCACTCTCCATACCCTTTAATATCCCACCCAGACTAATCTCACTCTCCTGCTCACTCCCCATACCCTTTAATATCCCACCCAGTCTAATCTCACTCTCCTGCTCACTCCCCATACCCTTTAATATCCCACCCAGTCTAATCTCACTCTCCTGCTCACTCTCCATACCCTTTCATATCCAACCCAGTCTAATCTCACTCTCCTGCTCACTCTCCATAGCCTTTAATATCGTACCCAGTCTAATCTCACTCTCCTGCTCACTCTCCAAACCATTTAATATCCCACCCAGTCTAATCGCACTCTCCTCCTCACTCTCCATACCCTTTAGTATCCCACCCAGTCTAATCTCACTCTCCTGCTCACTCCCCACACCCTTTAATATCCCACCCAGTCTAATCTCTCTCTCATGCTCACTCCCCATACCCTTTAATATCTCACCCAGTCCAATCTCACTCTCCTCACTCCCCATAACCTTTAATATCCCACCCAGTCTAATCTCACTCTCCTGCTCTCTCCCCATACCGTTTAATATCCCACCCAGTCTAATCTCACTCTCCTGCTCACTCCCCATACCCTTTAATATCCCACCCAGTCTAAACTCACTCTCCTGCTCGCTCACCATCCCCTTTAATATCCCACCCTGTCTAATCTCACTCTCCATACCCTTTAATATCCCACCCAGTCGAATCTCACTCTCCATACCATTTAATATCCCACCCAGTCTAATCTCACTCTCCTGCTCACTCCCCACACCCTTTAATATCCCACCCAGTCTAATCCCACTCTCCAGACCCTTTAATATCCCACCCAGTCTAATTTGACTCTCCTGCTGACTCTCCATACCCTTTAATATCGTACCCAGTCTAATCTCACTCTCCTGCTCACTCCCCATACACTTTAATACCCCACCCAGTCTAATCTCACTCTCCTGCTCACTCTCCATACCCTTTAATATCCCACCCAGACTAATCTCACTCTCCTGCTCACTCCCCATACCCTTTAATATCCCACCCAGTCTAATCTCACTCTCCTGCTCACTCCCCATACCCTTTAATATCCCACCCAGTCTAATCTCACTCTCCTGCTCACTCTCCATACCCTTTCATATCCAACCCAGTCTAATCTCACTCTCCTGCTCACTCTCCATAGCCTTTAATATCGTACCCAGTCTAATCTCACTCTCCTGCTCACTCTCCAAACCATTTAATATCCCACCCAGTCTAATCGCACTCTCCTCCTCACTCTCCATACCCTTTAGTATCCCACCCAGTCTAATCTCACTCTCCTGCTCACTCCCCACACCCTTTAATATCCCACCCAGTCTAATCTCTCTCTCATGCTCACTCCCCATACCCTTTAATATCTCACCCAGTCCAATCTCACTCTCCTCACTCCCCATAACCTTTAATATCCCACCCAGTCTAATCTCACTCTCCTGCTCTCTCCCCATACCGTTTAATATCCCACCCAGTCTAATCTCACTCTCCTGCTCACTCCCCATACCCTTTAATATCCCCACCAGTCTAATCTCACTCTCCTGCTCACTCCCCATACCCTTTAATATCCCACCCAGTCTAATCTCACTCTCCTGCACACTCTCCATAATCTTTAATATCCAACCCAGTCTAATCTCACTCTCCTGCTCACTCTCCATCCCCTTTAATATCCCACCCAGTCTAATCTCACTCTCCTGCTCACTCCCCATACCCTTTAATATCCCACCCAGTCTAATCTCACTCTCCTGCTCCCTCTCCATACCCTTTAATATCCCACCCAGTCAAATCTCACTCTCCTCACTCCCCATACCCTTTAAAATCCCACCCAGTCTAATCTCACTCTCCTCACTCCCCATAACCTTTAATATCCCACCCAGTCTCATCTCACTCTCCTGCTCTCTCCCCATACCGTTTAATATCCCACCCAGTCTAATCTCACTCTCCTGCTCACTCCCCATTCCCTTTAATATGCCCCCAGTCTAATCTCACTCTCCTGCTCACTCCCCATACCCTTTAATATTCCACCCAGTCTAATCTCACTCTCCTGCTCACTCTCCATAATCTTTAATATCCCACCCAGTCTAATCTCACTCTCCTGCTCACTCTACATACCCTTTAATATCCCACCCAGTCTAATCTCACTCTCCTGCTCACTCCCCATATCCTTTAACATCCCACCCAGTCTAATCTCACTCTCCTGCTCACTCCCCATACCGTTTAATATCGTACCCTGTCTAAACTCACTCTCCTGCTCACTCTCCATACCCTTTACTATCCCACCCAGTCGAATCTCACTCTCCTGCTCAGTCTCCACAACCTTTAATATACCAGCCAGTCTAATCTCACTCTCCTGCTCACTCTCCATACCCTTTAATATACCAGCCAGTCTAATCCAACACTCCTGCTCACTCCCCATACCCTTTGATATCGCACCCAGTCTAATCTCACTCTCCTGCTCACTCCCGATACCCTTTAATATCCCACCCAGTCTAATCTCACTCTCCTGCTCACTCCCCATACCCTTTAATATCCCACCCAGTCTAATCTCACTCTCCTGCTCACTCTCCATACCCTTTAATATCGTACCCAGTCTAATCTCACTCTCCTGCTCGCTCTCCATACCCTTTAATATCCCACCCAGTCTAATCTCACTCCCCATACCCTTTAATATCCCAACCAGTCAAATCTCACCCTCCTCACTCCCAATACCCTTTAATATCCCACCCAATCTAATCTCACTCTCCGCACTCCCCATACCCTTTAATATCCCACCCAGTCTAATCTCACTCTCCTGCTCACTCCCCATACCCTTTAATATCCCCCAGAGTCTAATCTGACTCTCCTGCTCACTCCCCATACCCTTTAATATCCCACCCAGTGTAATCTCACTCTCCTGCTAACTCCCCATATCCTTTAATATCCCACCCAGTCTAATCTCACTCTCCTGCTCACTCTCCATACCCTTTAATATCCCACCCAGTCTAATCTCACTCTCCTGCTCACTCTCCATTCCCTTTAATATCCCACCCAGTCTAATCTCAATCTCCTGCTTAGACCCCATACCCTTTAATATCCCACCCAGTCTAATCTCACTCTCCTGCTTACTCCCCATAACCTTTAATGTCCCACCCTGTCTAATCTCACTCTCCTGCTCACTCCCCATACCCTTTAATATCCCACCAAGTCTAATCTCACTCTCCTGCTCATTCCCCATACCCTTTATTAACCCACCCAGTCTAATCTCACTCTCCTGCTCACTCTCCATACCCTTTAATATCCCACCCAGTCTAATCTCACTCCCCACACCCTTTAATATCCCACCCAGTCTAATCTCTCTCTCATGCTCACTCCCCATACCCTTTAATATCTCACACAGTCCAATCTCACTCTCCTCACTCCCCATAACCTTTAATATCCCACCCAGTCTAATCTCACTCTCCTGCTCTCTCCCCATACCGTTTAATATCCCACCCAGTCTAATCTCACACTCCTGCTCACTCCCCATACCCTTTAATATCCCCACCAGTCTAATCTCACTCTCCTGCTCACTCCCCATACCCTTTAATATCCCACCCAGTCTAATCTCACTCTCCTGCACACTCTCCATAATCTTTAATATCCAACCCAGTCTAATCTCACTCTCCTGCTCACTCTCCATACCCTTTAATATCCCACCCAGTCTAATCTCACTCTCCTGCTCACTCCCCATACCGTTTAATATCGTACCCTGTCGAATCTCACTCTCCTGCTCACTCTCCATACCCTTTAATATCTCAGCCAGTCTAATCTCACTCTCCTGCTCAGTCTCCATAACCTTTAATGTCCCACCCAGTCTAATCTCACTCTCCTGCTCACTCTCCATCCCCTTTAATATCCCACCCAGTCTAATCTCACTCTCCTGCTCACTCCCCATACCCTTTAATATCCCACCCAGTCTAATCTCACTCTCCTGCTCCCTCTCCATACCCTTTAATATCCCACCCAGTCAAATCTCACTCTCCTCACTCCCCATACCCTTTAAAATCCCACCCAGTCTAATCTCACTCTCCTCACTCCCCATAACCTTTAATATCCCACCCAGTCTCATCTCACTCTCCTGCTCTCTCCCCATACCGTTTAATATCCCACCCATTCTAATCTCACTCTCCTGCTCACTCCCCATTCCCTTTAATATGCCCCCAGTCTAATCTCACTCTCCTGCTCACTCCCCATACCCTTTAATATTCCACCCAGTCTAATCTCACTCTCCTGCTCACTCTCCATAATCTTTAATATCCCACCCAGTCTAATCTCACTCTCCTGCTCACTCTACATACCCTTTAATATCCCACCCAGTCGAATCTCACTCTCCTGCTCACTCCCCATATCCTTTAACATCCCACCCAGTCTAATCTCACTCTCCTGCTCACTCCCCATACCGTTTAATATCGCACCCTGTCTAAACTCACTCTCCTGCTCACTCTCCATACCCTTTACTATCCCACCCAGTCGAATCTCACTCTCCTGCTCAGTCTCCACAACCTTTAATATACCAGCCAGTCTAATCTCACTCTCCTGCTCACTCTCCATACCTTTTAATATACCAGCCAGTCTAATCCAACACTCCTGCTCACTCCCCATACCCTTTGATATCGCACCCAGTCTAATCTCACTCTCCTGCTCACTCCCGATACCCTTTAATATCCCACCCAGTCTAATCTCACTCTCCTGCTCACTCCCCATACCCTTTAATATCCCACCCAGTCTAATCTCACTCTCCTGCTCACTCTCCATACCCTTTAATATCGTACCCAGTCTAATCTCACTCTCCTGCTCGCTCTCCATACCCTTTAATATCCCACCCAGTCTAATCTCACTCCCCATACCCTTTAATATCCCAACCAGTCAAATCTCACCCTCCTCACTCCCAATATCCTTTAATATCCCACCCAATCTAATCTCACTCTCCGCACTCCCCATACCCTTTAATATCCCACCCAGTCTAATCTCACTCTCCTGCTCACTCCCCATACCCTTTAATATCCCACCCAGTCTAATCTCAATCTACTGCTCACTCCCCATACCCTTTAATATCCCACCCAGTCTAATCTCACTCTCCTGCTCCCTCTCCATACCCTTTAATATCCCACCCAGTCTAATGTCACTCTCCTGATCACTCCCCATACCCTTTAATATCCCACCCAGTCTAATCTCACTCTCCTGCTCACTCCCCATGCCCTTTAATATCCCACCCAGTCTAATCTCACTCTCCTGCTCACTCCCCATACCGTTTAATATCCCACCCAGTCTAATCTCACTCTCCTGCTCACACCCCATACCCTTTATTATCCCACCCAGTCTAATCTCACTCTGCTGCTCACTCTCCATACCCTTTAATATCCCACTCAGTCTAATCTCACTCTCCTGCTCACTCTCCATACCCTTTAATATCCCACCCAGTCTAATCTCACTCTCCTGCTCACTCCCCATACACTTTAATATCCCACCCTGTCAAACCTCACTCTCCTCACTCCCCATACCCTTTAAAATCCCACCCAGTCTAATCTCACTCTCCTCACTCCCCATAACCTTTAATATCCCACCCAGTCTAATCTCACCCTCCTGCTCTTTCCCCATACCGTTTAATATCCCACCCAGTCTAATCTCACTCTCCTGCTCACTCCCCATACCCTTTAATATCCCCCCCAGTCTAATCTCACTCTCCTGCTCACACCCCATACCGTTTAATATACCACCCAGTCTAATCTCACTCTCCTGCTCATTCTCCATAATTTTTAATATCCCACCCAGTCTAATCTCACTCTCCTGCTCACTCTCCATACCCTTTAATATCCCACCCAGTCTAATCTCACTCTCCTGCTCACTCCCCATACCCTTTAATATCCCACCCAGTCTAATCTCACTCTCCTGCTCACTCCCCATACCGTTTAATATCGTACCCTGTCTAATCTCACTCTCCTGCTCACTCTCCATACCCTTTAATATACCACCCAGTCTAATCTCACTCTCCTGCTCATTCTCCATAATTTTTAATATCCCACCCAGTCTAATCTCACTCTCCTGCTCACTCTCCATACCCTTTAATATCCCACCCAGTCTAATCTCACTCTCCTGCTCACTCCCCATACTCTTTACTATCCCACCCAGTCTAATCTCACTCTCCTGCTCAGTCTCCATAACCTTTAATATACCAGCCAGTCTAATCTCACTCTCCTGCTCACTCTCCATACCCTTTAATATACCAGCCAGTCTAATCCAACACGCCTGCTCACTCCCCATACCCTTTGATATCCCACCCAGTCTAATCTCACTCTCCTGCTCACTCCCGATACCCTTTAATATCCCACCCAGTCTAATCTCACTCTCCTGCTCACTCCCCATACCCTTTAATATCCCACCCAGTCTAATCTCACTCTCCTGCTCACTCTCCATACCCTTTAATGTCGTACCCAGTCTAATCTCACTCTCCTGCTCACTCTCCATACCCTTTAATATCACACCCAGTCTAATCTCACTCTCCTGCTCAGTCCCCATACCCTTTAATATCCCAACCAGTCAAATCTCACTCTCCTCACTCCCAATACCCTTTAATATCCCACCCAGTCTAATCTCACTCTCCGCTCTCCCCATACCCTTTAATATCCCACCCAGTCTAATCTCACTCTCCTGCTCACTCCCCATACCCTTTAATATCCCCCCCAGTCTAATCTGACTCTCCTGCTCACTCCCCATACCCTTTAATATCCCACCCAGTGTAATCTCACTCTGCTGCTAACTCCTCATATCCTTTAATATCCAAACCAGTCTAATCTCACACTCCTGCTCACTCTCCATACCCTTTAATATCCCACCCAGTCTAATCTCACTCTCCTGCTCACTCTCCATACCCTTTAATATCCCACCCAGTCGAATCTCACTCTCCTGCTTACTCCCCATACCCTTTAATATCCCACCCAGTCTAATCTCACTCTCCTGCTTACTCCCCAAACCTTTAATATCCCACCCAGTCTAATCTCACTCTCCTGCTCACTCTCCATACACTTTAATATCCCACACAGTCTAATCTCACTCTCCTGCTCACTCTCCATACCCTTTAACATCCCACCCAGTCTAATTTCACTCCCCATACCCTTTAATAACCCACCCAGTCTAATCTCACTCTCCTGCTCACACTCCATACCCTTTAATATCCCATCCAGTCTAATCCCTCTTTCCTGCTCACACCCCATACCCTTTAATATCCCACCCAGTCTAATCTCACTCTCCTGCTCACTCCCCATACCCTTTAATATCCCACCAAGTCTAATCTCACTCTCCTGCTCATTCCCCATACCCTTTAATAACCCACCCAGTGTAATCTCACTCTCCTGCTCACTCCCCATACCCTTTAATATCCCACCCAGTCTAATCTCAGTCTCCTGCCCACTCCCCATACCGTTTACTATCCCACCCAGTCTAATCTCACTCTCCTGCTCACTCCCCATTCCCTTTAATATCCCACCCAGTCTAATCTCACTCTCCTGCTCACTCTCCATACCCTTTAATATCCCACCCAGTCTAATCTCACTCTCCTGCTCACTTCCCATACCCTTTAATATCCCACCCAGTCTAATCTCACTCTCCTGCTCACTCTCCATACACTTTAATATCCCACACAGTCTAATCTCACTCTCCTGCTCACTCTCCATACCCTTTAACATCCCACCCAGTCTAATTTCACTCCCCATACCCTTTAATAACCCACCCAGTCTAATCTCACTCTCCTGCTCACACTCAATACCCTTTAATATCCCATCCAGTCTAATCCCTCTTTCCTGCTCACACCCCATACCCTTTAATATCCCACCCAGTCTAATCTCACTCTCCTGCTCACTCTCCATACCCTTTAATATCCCACCCAGTCTAATCTCACTCTCCTGCTCACTCCCCATACCCTTTAATATCCCACCCAGTCTAATCTCACTCTCCTGCTCACTCCCCATACCCTTTAATATCCCACCCAGTCTAATCTCACTCTCCTGCTCACTCTCCATACCCTTTAATATCCCACCCAGTCTAATCTCACTCTCCTGCTCACTCCCCATACCCTTTAATATCCCACCCAGTCCAATCTTACACTCTCCTGCTCACTCCCCATTCCCTTTAATATCGTACCCAGTCTAATCTCACTCTCCTGCTCACTCTCCATACCCTTTAATATCCCACGCAGTCTAATCTCTCGCCTGCTCACTCCCCACACCCTTTAATATCCCCGCCAGCCTAACCTCACTCTCCTGCTCACACCCCATACCCTTTAATATCCCACCCAGTCTAATCTCACTCTCCTGCTCACTCTCCATACCCTTTAATATCCCACCCAGTCTAATCTCACTCTCCTGCTCACTCCCCATACCCTTTAATATCCCACCCAGTCTAATCTCACTCTCCTGCTCACTCCCCATACCCTTTAATATCCCAACCAGTCAAATCTCACTCTCCTCACTCCCAATACCCTTTAATATCCCACCCAGTCTAATCTCACTCTCCTGCTCACTCTCCATACACTTTAATATCCCACCCAGTCTAATCCCACTCTCCTGCTCACTCCCCATACCCTTTAATATCCCACTGAGTCTAAGCTCACTCTCCTGCTCACTCTCCATACCATTTAATATCCCACCCAGTCTAATCTCACTCTCCTGCTCACTCTCCATACCCTTTAATATCCCACCCAGTCTAATCTCACTCTCCTGCTCACACCCCATACCCTTTAATATCCCACCCAGTCTAATCTCACTTTCCTGCTCACTCCCCATACCCTTTAATATCCCACCCAGTCTAATCTCACTCTCCTGCTCACTCCCCATACCCTTTAATATCGTACCCAGTCTAATCTCACTCTCCTGCTCACTCTCCATACCCTTTAATATCCCACCCAGTCTAATCTCTCTCCTGCTCACTCCCCATACCCTTTAATATCCCACCCAGTCTAACCTCACTCTCCTGCTCACTCCCCATACTCTTTAATATCCCACCCAGTCTAATCTCACTCCCCTGCTCACTCTCCATACCCTTAAATATCCCACCCAGACTAATCTCACTCTCCTGCTCACTCCCCATACCCTTTAATATCCCACCCAGTCTAATCTCACTCTCCTGCTCACCCTCCATACCCATTAATATCCCACTCAGTCTAATTTCACTCTCCTGCTCACTCCCCATACCCTTTAATATCCCACCCAGTCTAATCTCACTCTCCTGCTCACTCCCCATACCCTTTAATATCCCACCCAGTCCAATCTCACTCTCCTGCACACTCCGCATACCCTTTAATATCCCACCCAGTCTAATCTCACTCTCCTGCTCACTCTCCATACCATTTAATATCCCACCCAGTTTAATCTCACTCTCCTGCTCACTCTCTCCATACCCTTTAATATCCCACCCAATCTAATCTCACTCTCCTGCTCACTCTCCATACCCTTTAATATCCCACCCGGTCTAATCTCACTCTCCTGCTCACTCTCCATACCCTTTAATATCCCACCCAGTCTAAGCTCACTCTCCTGCTCACTCCCCATACCCTTTAATATCCCACACAGTCTAATCCAACACTCCTGCTCACTCTCCATACCCTTTAATATCCCACCCAGTCTCATCTCACTCTCCTGCTCATTCTCCATACCCTTTAATATCCCACCCAGTCTAATCTCACTCTCCTGCTCACTCCCCATACCCTTTAATATCCCACCCAGTCTAATCTCACTATCCTGCTCACTCCCCATACCCTTAAATATGGTACCCAGTCTAATCTCACTCTCCTGCTCACTCTCCATACCCTTTAATATCGTACCCAGTCTAATCTCACTCTCCTGCTCACTCTCCATAACCTTTAATATCCCACCCTGTCTAATCTCACTCTCCTGCTCTCTCCCCATACCGTTTAATATCCCACCCAGTCTAATCTCACTCTCCTGCTCACTCCCCATACCCTTTAATATCCCCCCCCAGTCTAATCTCACTCTCCTGCTCACTCCCCATACCCTTTAATATCCCACCCAGTCTAATCTCACTCTCCTGCTCACTCTCCATAATCTTTAATATCCCACCCAGTCTAATCTCACTCTCCTGCTCACTCTCCATACCCTTTAATATCCCACCCAGTCTAATCTCACTCTCCTGCTCACTCCCCATACCGTTTAATATCGTACCCTGTCTAATCTCACTCTCCTGCTCACTCTCCATACCCTTTAATATCCCAGCCAGTCTAATCTCACTCTCCTGCTCAGTCTCCATAACCTTTAATGTCCCACCCAGTCTAATCTCACTCTCCTGCTCACTCTCCATACCCTTTAATATCCCACCCAGTCTAATCTCACTCTCCTGCTCACTCCCCATACCCTTTAATATCCCACCCAGTCTAATCTCACTCTCCTGCTCCCTCTCCATACCCTTTAATATCCCACCCAGTCTAATCTCACTCTCCTGCTCACTCCCCATACCCTTTAATATCCCACCCAGTCTAATCTCACACTCCTGCTCACTCCCCATACCCTTTAATATCCCACCCAGTCTAATCTCACTCTCCTGCTCACGCCCCATACCCTTTATTATCCCACCCAGTCTAATCTCACTCTCCTGCTCACTCTCCATACCCTTTAATATCCCACCCAGTCTAATCTCACTCTCCAGCTCACTCCCCATACCCTTTAAAATCCCACCCAGTCTAATCTCACTCTCCTCACTCCCCATAACCTTTAATATCCCACCCAGTCTAACCTCACTCTCCTGCTCTCTCCCCATACCGTTTAATATCCCACCCAGTCTAATCTCACTCTCCTGCTCACTCCCCATACCCTTTAATATCCCCCCCAGTCTAATCTCACTCTCCTGCTCACTCCCCATACCCTTTAATATCCCACCCAGTCTAATCTCACTCTCCTGCTCACTCTCCATAATTTTTAATATCCCACCCAGTCTAATCTCACTCTCCTGCTCTCTCTCCATACCCTTTAATATCCCACCCAGTCTAATCTCTCTCTCCTGCTCACTCCCCATAGCCTTTAATATCCCACCCAGTCTAATCTCACTCTCCTGCTCACTCCCCATACCATTTAATATCGTACCCTGTCTTATCTCACTCTCCTGCTCACTCTCCATACCCTTTAATATCCCACCCACTCTAATCTCACTCTCCTGCTCAGTCTCCATAACCTTTAATATACCAGCCAGTCTAATCTCACTCTCCTGCTCACTCTCCATACCTTTTAATATACCAGCCAGTCTAATCCAACACTCCTGCTCACTCCCCATACCCTTATATATCCCACCCAGTCTAATCTCACTCTCCTGCTCACTCCCCATACCATTTAATATTCCACCCAGTCTAATCTCACTCTCCTGCTCACTCCCCATACCCTTTAATATCCCACCCAGTCTAATCTCACTCTCCTGCTCACTCCCCATACCCTTTAATATCCCACCCAGTCTAATCTCAGTCTCCTGCTCACTCCCGATACCCTTTAATATCCCACCCAGTCTAATCTCACTCTCCTGCTCACTCCCCATACCCTTTAATATCCCACCCAGTCTAATCTCACTCTCCTGCTCTCTCTCCATACCCTTTAATATCGTACCCAGTCTAATCTCACTCTCCTGCTCACTCACCATACCCTTTAATATCCCACCCAGTCTAATCTCACACTCCTGCTCACTCCCCATACCCTTTAATATCCCAACCAGTCAAATCTCACTCTCCTCACTCCCAATACCCTTTAATATCCCACCCAGTCTAATCTCACTCTCCGCACTCCCCATACCCTTTAATATCCCAACCAGTCTAATCTCACACTCCTGCTCACTCCCCATACCCTTTAATATCCCACCCAGTCCAATCTCACTCTCCTGCACACTCCGCATACCCTTTAATATGCCACCCAGTCTAATCTCACTCTCCTGCTCACTCTCCATACCCTTTAATATCCCACCCAGTCTAATCTCACTCTCTTGCTCACTCTCTCCATACCCTTTAATATCCCACCCAATCTAATCTCACTCTCCTGCTCACTCTCCATACCCTTTAATATCCCACCCAGTCTAATCTCACTCTCCTGCTCACTCTCCATACCCTTTAATATCCCACCCAGTCTAATCTCACTCTCTTGCTCACTCCCCATACCCTTTAATATCCCACCCAGTCTAATCCAACACTCCTGCTCACTCTCCATACCCTTTAATATCCCACCCAGTCTCATCTCACTCTCCTGCTCATTCTCCATACCCTTTAATATCCCACCCAGTCTAATCTCACTCTCCTGCTAACTCCCCATACCCTTTAATATCCCACCCAGTCTAATCTCACTCTCCTGCTCACTCCCCATACCCTTTAATATCCCACCCAGTCAAATCTCACTATCCTGCTCACTCCCCATACCCTTAAATATGGTACCCAGTCTAATCTCACTCTCCTGCTCACTCTCCATACCCTTTAATATCGTACCCAGTCTAATCTCACTCTCCTGCTCACTCTCCATAACCTTTAATATCCCACCCAGTCTAATCTCACTCTCCTGCTCTCTCCCCATACCGTTTAATATCCCACCCAGTCTAATCTCACTCTCCTGCTCACTCCCCATACCCTTTAATATCCCCCCCAGTCTAATCTCACTCTCCTGCTCACTCCCCATACCCTTTAATATCCCACCCAGTCTAATCTCACTCTCCTGCTCACTCTCCATAATCTTTAATATCCCACCCAGTCTAATCTCACTCTCCTGCTCACTCTCCATCCCCTTTAATATCCCACCCAGTCTAATCTCACTCTCCTGCTCACTCCCCATACCGTTTTATATCGTACCCTGTCTAATCTCACTCTCCTGCTCACTCTCCATACCCTTTAATATCCCAGCCAGTCTAATCTCACTCTCCTGCTCACTCCCCATACCCTTTAATATCCCACCCAGTCCAATCTCACTCTCCTGCACACTCCGCATACCCTTTAATATCCCACCCAGTCTAATCGCACTCTCCTGCTCACTCTCCATACCCTTTAATATCCCACCCAGTCTAATCTCACTCTCCTGCTCACTCTCTCCATACCCTTTAATATCCCACCCAATCTAATCTCACTCTCCTGCTCACTCTCCATACCCTTTAATATCCCACCCAGTCTAATCTCACTCTCCTGCTCACTCTCCATACCCTTTAATATCCCACCCAGTCTAAGCTCACTCTCCTGCTCACTCCCCATACCCTTTAATATCCCACACCGTCTAATCCAACACTCCTGCTCACTCTCCATACCCTTTAATATCCCACCCAGTCTCATCTCACTCTCCTGCTCATTCTCCATACCCTTTAATATCCCACCCAGTCTAATCTCACTCTCCTGCTCACTCCCCATACCCTTTAATATCCCACCCAGTCTAATCTCACTATCCTGCTCACTCCCCATACCCTTAAATATGGTACCCAGTCTAATCTCACTCTCCTGCTCACTCTCCATACCCTTTAATATCGTACCCAGTCTAATCTCACTCTCCTGCTCACTCTCCATAACCTTTAATATCCCACCCTGTCTAATCTCACTCTCCTGCTCTCTCCCCTTACCGTTTAATATCCCACCCAGTCTAATCTCACTCTCCTGCTCACTCCCCATACCCTTTAATATCCCCCCCAGTCTAATCTCACTCTCCTGCTCACTCCCCATACCCTTTAATATCCCACCCAGTCTAATCTCACTCTCCTGCTCACTCTCCATAATCTTTAATATCCCACCCAGTCTAATCTCACTCTCCTGCTCACTCTCCATACCCTTTAATATCCCACCCAGTCTAATCTCACTCTCCTGCTCACTCCCCATACCGTTTAATATCGTACCCTGTCTAATCTCACTCTCCTGCTCACTCTCCATACCCTTTAATATCCCAGCCAGTCTAATCTCACTCTCCTGCTCAGTCTCCATAACCTTTAATGTCCCACCCAGTCTAATCTCACTCTCCTGCTCACTCTCCATACCCTTTAATATCCCACCCAGTCTAATCTCACTCTCCTGCTCACTCCCCATACCCTTTAATATCCCACCCAGTCTAATCTCACTCTCCTGCTCCCTCTCCATACCCTTTAATATCCCACCCAGTCTAATCTCACTCTCCTGCTCACTCCCCATACCCTTTAATATCCCACCCAGTCTAATCTCACACTCCTGCTCACTCCCCATACCCTTTAATATCCCACCCAGTCTAATCTCACTCTCCTGCTCACGCCCCATACCCTTAATTATCCCACCCAGTCTAATCTCACTCTCCTGCTCACTCTCCATACCCTTTAATATCCCACCCAGTCTAATCTCACTCTCCAGCTCACTCCCCATACCCTTTAAAATCCCACCCAGTCTAATCTCACTCTCCTCACTCCCCATAACCTTTAATATCCCACCCAGTCTAACCTCACTCTCCTGCTCTCTCCCCATACCGTTTAATATCCCACCCAGTCTAATCTCACTCTCCTGCTCACTCCCCATACCCTTTAATATCCCCCCCAGTCTAATCTCACTCTCCTGCTCACTCCCCATACCCTTTAATATCCCACCCAGTCTAATCTCACTCTCCTGCTCACTCTCCATAATTTTTAATATCCCACCCAGTCTAATCTCACTCTCCTGCTCACTCTCCATACCCTTTAATATCCCACCCAGTCTAATCTCTCTCTCCTGCTCACTCCCCATAGCCTTTAATATCCCACCCAGTCTAATCTCACTCTCCTGCTCACTCCCCATACCATTTAATATCGTACCCTGTCTTATCTCACTCTCCTGCTCACTCTCCATACCCTTTAATATCCCACCCACTCTAATCTCACTCTCCTGCTCAGTCTCCATAACCTTTAATATACCAGCCAGTCTAATCTCACTCTCCTGCTCACTCTCCATACCTTTTAATATACCAGCCAGTCTAATCCAACACTCCTGCTCACTCCCCATACCCTTTAATATCCCACCCAGTCTAATCTCACTCTCCTGCTCACTCCCCATACCCTTTAATATCCCACCCAGTCTAATCTCACTCTCCTGCTCACTCCCCATACCCTTTAATATCCCACCCAGTCTAATCTCAGTCTCCTGCTCACTCCCGATACCCTTTAATATCCCACCCAGTCTAATCTCACTCTCCTGCTCACTCCCCATACCCTTTAATATCCCACCCAGTCTAATCTCACTCTCCTGCTCTCTCTCCATACCCTTTAATATCGTACCCAGTCTAATCTCACTCTCCTGCTCACTCACCATACCCTTTAATATCCCACCCAGTCTAATCTCACACTCCTGCTCACTCCCCATACCCTTTAATATCCCAACCAGTCAAATCTCACTCTCCTCACTCCCAATACCCTTTAATATCCCACCCAGTCTAATCTCACTCTCCGCACTCCCCATACCCTTTAATATCCCAACCAGTCTAATCTCACACTCCTGCTCACTCCCCATACCCTTTAATATCCCACCCAGTCCAATCTCACTCTCCTGCACACTCCGCATACCCTTTAATATGCCACCCAGTCTAATCTCACTCTCCTGCTCACTCTCCATACCCTTTAATATCCCACCCAGTCTAATCTCACTCTCCTGCTCACTCTCTCCATACCCTTTAATATCCCACCCAATTTAATCTCACTCTCCTGCTCACTCTCCATACCCTTTAATATCCCACCCAGTCTAATCTCACTCTCCTGCTCACTCTCCATACCCTTTAATATCCCACCCAGTCTAATCTCACTCTCTTGCTCACTCCCCATACCCTTTAATATCCCACCCAGTCTAATCCAACACTCCTGCTCACTCTCCATACCCTTTAATATCCCACCCAGTCTCATCTCACTCTCCTGCTCATTCTCCATACCCTTTAATATCCCACCCAGTCTAATCTCACTCTCCTGCTAACTCCCCATACCCTTTAATATCCCACCCAGTCTAATCTCACTCTCCTGCTCACTCCCCATACCCTTTAATATCCCACCCAGTCAAATCTCACTATCCTGCTCACTCCCCATACCCTTAAATATGGTACCCAGTCTAATCTCACTCTCCTGCTCACTCTCCATACCCTTTAATATCGTACCCAGTCTAATCTCACTCTCCTGCTCACTCTCCATAACCTTTAATATCCCACCCAGTCTAATCTCACTCTCCTGCTCTCTCCCCATACCGTTTAATATCCCACCCAGTCTAATCTCACTCTCCTGCTCACTCCCCATACCCTTTAATATCCCCCCCAGTCTAATCTCACTCTCCTGCTCACTCCCCATACCCTTTAATATCCCACCCAGTCTAATCTCACTCTCCTGCTCACTCTCCATAATCTTTAATATCCCACCCAGTCTAATCTCACTCTCCTGCTCACTCTCCATCCCCTTTAATATCCCACCCAGTCTAATCTCACTCTCCTGCTCACTCCCCATACCGTTTTATATCGTACCCTGTCTAATCTCACTCTCCTGCTCACTCTCCATACCCTTTAATATCCCAGCCAGTCTAATCTCACTCTCCTGCTCACTCCCCATACCCTTTAATATCCCACCCAGTCCAATCTCACTCTCCTGCACACTCCGCATACCCTTTAATATCCCACCCAGTCTAATCTCACTCTCCTGCTCACTCTCCATACCCTTTAATATCCCACCCAGTCTAATCTCACTCTCCTGCTCACTCTCTCCATACCCTTTAATATCCCACCCAATCTAATCTCACTCTCCTGCTCACTCTCCATACCCTTTAATATCCCACCCAGTCTAATCTCACTCTCCTGCTCACTCTCCATACCCTTTAATATCCCACCCAGTCTAAGCTCACTCTCCTGCTCACTCCCCATACCCTTTAATATCCCACACAGTCTAATCCAACACTCCTGCTCACTCTCCATACCCTTTAATATCCCACCCAGTCTCATCTCACTCTCCTGCTCATTCTCCATACCCTTTAATATCCCACCCAGTCTAATCTCACTCTCCTGCTCACTCCCCATACCCTTTAATATCCCACCCAGTCTAATCTCACTATCCTGCTCACTCCCCATACCCTTAAATATGGTACCCAGTCTAATCTCACTCTCCTGCTCACTCTCCATACCCTTTAATATCGTACCCAGTCTAATCTCACTCTCCTGCTCACTCTCCATAACCTTTAATATCCCACCCTGTCTAATCTCACTCTCCTGCTCTCTCCCCTTACCGTTTAATATCCCACCCAGTCTAATCTCACTCTCCTGCTCACTCCCCATACCCTTTAATATCCCCCCCAGTCTAATCTCACTCTCCTGCTCACTCCCCATACCCTTTAATATCCCACCCAGTCTAATCTCACTCTCCTGCTCACTCTCCATAATCTTTAATATCCCACCCAGTCTAATCTCACTCTCCTGCTCACTCTCCATACCCTTTAATATCCCACCCAGTCTAATCTCACTCTCCTGCTCACTCCCCATACCGTTTAATATCGTACCCTGTCTAATCTCACTCTCCTGCTCACTCTCCATACCCTTTAATATCCCAGCCAGTCTAATCTCACTCTCCTGCTCAGTCTCCATAACCTTTAATGTCCCACCCAGTCTAATCTCACTCTCCTGCTCACTCTCCATACCCTTTAATATCCCACCCAGTCTAATCTCACTCTCCTGCTCACTCCCCATACCCTTTAATATCCCACCCAGTCTAATCTCACTCTCCTGCTCCCTCTCCATACCCTTTAATATCCCACCCAGTCTAATCTCACTCTCCTGCTCACTCCCCATACCCTTTAATATCCCACCCAGTCTAATCTCACACTCCTGCTCACTCCCCATACCCTTTAATATCCCACCCAGTCTAATCTCACTCTCCTGCTCACGCCCCATACCCTTAATTATCCCACCCAGTCTAATCTCACTCTCCTGCTCACTCTCCATACCCTTTAATATCCCACCCAGTCTAATCTCACTCTCCAGCTCACTCCCCATACCCTTTAAAATCCCACCCAGTCTAATCTCACTCTCCTCACTCCCCATAACCTTTAATATCCCACCCAGTCTAACCTCACTCTCCTGCTCTCTCCCCATACCGTTTAATATCCCACCCAGTCTAATCTCACTCTCCTGCTCACTCCCCATACCCTTTAATATCCCCCCCAGTCTAATCTCACTCTCCTGCTCACTCCCCATACCCTTTAATATCCCACCCAGTCTAATCTCACTCTCCTGCTCACTCTCCATAATTTTTAATATCCCACCCAGTCTAATCTCACTCTCCTGCTCACTCTCCATACCCTTTAATATCCCACCCAGTCTAATCTCTCTGTCCTGCTCACTCCCCATAGCCTTTAATATCCCACCCAGTCTAATCTCACTCTCCTGCTCACTCCCCATACCATTTAATATCGTACCCTGTCTTATCTCACTCTCCTGCTCACTCTCCATACCCTTTAATATCCCACCCACTCTAATCTCACTCTCCTGCTCAGTCTCCATAACCTTTAATATACCAGCCAGTCTAATCTCACTCTCCTGCTCACTCTCCATACCTTTTAATATACCAGCCAGTCTAATCCAACACTCCTGCTCACTCCCCATACCCTTTGATATCCCACCCAGTCTAATCTCACTCTCCTGCTCACTCCCCATACCATTTAATATTCCACCCAGTCTAATCTCACTCTCCTGCTCACTCCCCATACCCTTTAATATCCCACCCAGTCTAATCTCACTCTCCTGCTCACTCCCCATACCCTTTAATATCCCACCCAGTCTAATCTCAGTCTCCTGCTCACTCCCGATACCCTTTAATATCCCACCCAGTCTAATCTCATTCTCCTGCTCACTCCCCATACCCTTTAATATCCCACCCAGTCTAATCTCACTCTCCTGCTCTCTCTCCATACCCTTTAATATCGTACCCAGTCTAATCTCACTCTCCTGCTCACTCACCATACCCTTTAATATCCCACCCAGTCTAATCTCACACTCCTGCTCACTCCCCATACCCTTTAATATCCCAACCAGTCAAATCTCACTCTCCTCACTCCCAATACCCTTTAATATCCCACCCAGTCTAATCTCACTCTCCGCACTCCCCATACCCTTTAATATCCCAACCAGTCTAATCTCACACTCCTGCTCACTCCCCATACCCTTTAATATCCCACCCAGTCCAATCTCACTCTCCTGCACACTCCGCATACCCTTTAATATGCCACCCAGTCTAATCTCACTCTCCTGCTCACTCTCCATACCCTTTAATATCCCACCCAGTCTAATCTCACTCTCCTGCTCACTCTCTCCATACCCTTTAATATCCCACCCAATCTAATCTCACTCTCCTGCTCACTCTCCATACCCTTTAATATCCCACCCAGTCTAATCTCACTCTCCTGCTCACTCTCCATACCCTTTAATATCCCACCCAGTCTAATCTCACTCTCTTGCTCACTCCCCATACCCTTTAATATCCCACCCAGTCTAATCCAACACTCCTGCTCACTCTCCATACCCTTTAATATCCCACCCAGTCTCATCTCACTCTCCTGCTCATTCTCCATACCCTTTAATATCCCACCCAGTCTAATCTCACTCTCCTGCTCACTCCCCATACCCTTTAATATCCCACCCAGTCTAATCTCACTCTCCTGCTCACTCCCCATACCCTTAAATATCCCACCCAGTCTAATCTCACTATCCTGCTCACTCCCCATACCCTTAAATATGGTACCCAGTCTAATCTCACTCTCCTGCTCACTCTCCATACCCTTTAATATCCCACCCAGTCTAATCTCACTCTCCTGCTCACTCCCCATACCCTTTAATATCCCACCCAGTCCAATCTTACACTCTCCTGCTCACTCCCCATTCCCTTTAATATCGTACCCAGTCTAATCTCACTCTCCTGCTCACTCTCCATACCCTTTAATATCCCACGCAGTCTAATCTCTCGCCTGCTCACTCCCCACACCCTTTAATATCCCCGCCAGCCTAACCTCACTCTCCTGCTCACACCCCATACCCTTTAATATC
This sequence comes from Somniosus microcephalus, assembly GCF_052327205.1. Taxonomy (NCBI): domain Eukaryota; kingdom Metazoa; phylum Chordata; class Chondrichthyes; order Squaliformes; family Somniosidae; genus Somniosus; species Somniosus microcephalus. The sequence continues at coordinate 74,620,424 of NC_140999.1, read as the reverse complement.
CCACCCAGTCTAATCTCACTCTCCTGCTCACTCTCCATACCCTTTAATATCCCACCCAGTCTAATCTCACTCTCCTGCTCACTCCCCATACCCTTTAATATCCCACCCAGTCTAATCTCACTCTCCTGCTCACTCCCCATACCCTTTAATATCCCAACCAGTCAAATCTCACTCTCCTCACTCCCAATACCCTTTAATATCCCACCCAGTCTAATCTCACTCTCCTGCTCACTCTCCATACACTTTAATATCCCACCCAGTCTAATCCCACTCTCCTGCTCACTCCCCATACCCTTTAATATCCCACTGAGTCTAAGCTCACTCTCCTGCTCACTCTCCATACCATTTAATATCCCACCCAGTCTAATCTCACTCTCCTGCTCACTCTCCATACCCTTTAATATCCCACCCAGTCTAATCTCACTCTCCTGCTCACTCCCCATACCCTTTAATATCCCACCCAGTCTAATCTCACTTTCCTGCTCACTCCCCATACCCTTTAATATCCCACCCAGTCTAATCTCACTCTCCTGCTCACTCCCCATACCCTTTAATATCGTACCCAGTCTAATCTCACTCTCCTGCTCACTCTCCATACCCTTTAATATCCCACCCAGTCTAATCTCTCTCCTGCTCACTCCCCATACCCTTTAATATCCCACCCAGTCTAACCTCACTCTCCTGCTCACTCCCCATACTCTTTAATATCCCACCCAGTCTAATCTCACTCCCCTGCTCACTCTCCATACCCTTAAATATCCCACCCAGTCTAATCTCACTCTCCTGCTCACTCCCCATACCCTTTAATATCCCACCCAGTCTAATCTCACTCTCCTGCTCACCCTCCATACCCATTAATATCCCACTCAGTCTAATTTCACTCTCCTGCTCACTCCCCATACCCTTTAATATCCCACCCAGTCTAATCTCACTCTCCTGCTCACTCCCCATACCCTTTAATATCCCACCCAGTCCAATCTCACTCTCCTGCACACTCCGCATACCCTTTAATATCCCACCCAGTCTAATCTCACTCTCCTGCTCACTCTCCATACCATTTAATATCCCACCCAGTCTAATCTCACTCTCCTGCTCACTCTCTCCATACCCTTTAATATCCCACCCAATCTAATCTCACTCTCCTGCTCACTCTCCATACCCTTTAATATCCCACCCGGTCTAATCTCACTCTCCTGCTCACTCTCCATACCCTTTAATATCCCACCCAGTCTAAGCTCACTCTCCTGCTCACTCCCCATACCCTTTAATATCCCACACAGTCTAATCCAACACTCCTGCTCACTCTCCATACCCTTTAATATCCCACCCAGTCTCATCTCACTCTCCTGCTCATTCTCCATACCCTTTAATATCCCACCCAGTCTAATCTCACTCTCCTGCTCACTCCCCATACCCTTTAATATCCCACCCAGTCTAATCTCACTATCCTGCTCACTCCCCATACCCTTAAATATGGTACCCAGTCTAATCTCACTCTCCTGCTCACTCTCCATACCCTTTAATATCGTACCCAGTCTAATCTCACTCTCCTGCTCACTCTCCATAACCTTTAATATCCCACCCTGTCTAATCTCACTCTCCTGCTCTCTTCCCATACCGTTTAATATCCCACCCAGTCTAATCTCACTCTCCTGCTCACTCCCCATACCCTTTAATATCCCCCCCAGTCTAATCTCACTCTCCTGCTCACTCCCCATACCCTTTAATATCCCACCCAGTCTAATCTCACTCTCCTGCTCACTCTCCATAATCTTTAATATCCCACCCAGTCTAATCTCACTCTCCTGCTCACTCTCCATACCCTTTAATATCCCACCCAGTCTAATCTCACTCTCCTGCTCACTCCCCATACCGTTTAATATCGTACCCTGTCTAATCTCACTCTCCTGCTCACTCTCCATACCCTTTAATATCCCAGCCAGTCTAATCTCACTCTCCTGCTCAGTCTCCATAACATTTAATGTCCCACCCAGTCTAATCTCACTCTCCTGCTCACTCTCCATACCCTTTAATATTCCACCCAGTCTAATCTCACTCTCCTGCTCACTCCCCATACCCTTTAATATCCCACCCAGTCTAATCTCACTCTCCTGCTCCCTCTCCATACCCTTTAATATCCCACCCAGTCTAATCTCACTCTCCTGCTCACTCCCCATACCCTTTAATATCCCACCCAGTCTAATCTCACTCTCCTGCTCACTCCCCATACCCTTTAATATCCCACCCAGTCTAATCTCACTCTCCTGCTCACGCCCCATACCCTTTATTATCCCACCCAGTCTAATCTCACTCTCCTGCTCACTCTCCATACCCTTTAATATCCCACCCAGTCTAATCTCACTCTCCAGCTCACTCCCCATACCCTTTAAAATCCCACCCAGTCTAATCTCACTCTCCTCACTCCCCATAACCTTTAATATCCCACCCAGTCTAACCTCACTCTCCTGCTCTCTCCCCATACCGTTTAATATCCCACCCAGTCTAATCTCACTCTCCTGCTCACTCCCCATACCCTTTAATATCCCCCCCAGTCTAATCTCACTCTCCTGCTCACTCCCCATACCCTTTAATATCCCACCCAGTCTAATCTCACTCTCCTGCTCACTCTCCATAATTTTTAATATCCCACCCAGTCTAATCTCACTCTCCTGCTCTCTCTCCATACCCTTTAATATCCCACCCAGTCTAATCTCTCTCTCCTGCTCACTCCCCATAGCCTTTAATATCCCACCCAGTCTAATCTCACTCTCCTGCTCACTCCCCATACCATTTAATATCGTACCCTGTCTTATCTCACTCTCCTGCTCACTCTCCATACCCTTTAATATCCCACCCACTCTAATCTCACTCTCCTGCTCAGTCTCCATAACCTTTAATATACCAGCCAGTCTAATCTCACTCTCCTGCTCACTCTCCATACCTTTTAATATACCAGCCAGTCTAATCCAACACTCCTGCTCACTCCCCATACCCTTATATATCCCACCCAGTCTAATCTCACTCTCCTGCTCACTCCCCATACCATTTAATATTCCACCCAGTCTAATCTCACTCTCCTGCTCACTCCCCATACCCTTTAATATCCCACCCAGTCTAATCTCACTCTCCTGCTCACTCCCCATACCCTTTAATATCCCACCCAGTCTAATCTCAGTCTCCTGCTCACTCCCGATACCCTTTAATATCCCACCCAGTCTAATCTCACTCTCCTGCTCACTCCCCATACCCTTTAATATCCCACCCAGTCTAATCTCACTCTCCTGCTCTCTCTCCATACCCTTTAATATCGTACCCAGTCTAATCTCACTCTCCTGCTCACTCACCATACCCTTTAATATCCCACCCAGTCTAATCTCACACTCCTGCTCACTCCCCATACCCTTTAATATCCCAACCAGTCAAATCTCACTCTCCTCACTCCCAATACCCTTTAATATCCCACCCAGTCTAATCTCACTCTCCGCACTCCCCATACCCTTTAATATCCCAACCAGTCTAATCTCACACTCCTGCTCACTCCCCATACCCTTTAATATCCCACCCAGTCCAATCTCACTCTCCTGCACACTCCGCATACCCTTTAATATGCCACCCAGTCTAATCTCACTCTCCTGCTCACTCTCCATACCCTTTAATATCCCACCCAGTCTAATCTCACTCTCCTGCTCACTCTCTCCATACCCTTTAATATCCCACCCAATCTAATCTCACTCTCCTGCTCACTCTCCATACCCTTTAATATCCCACCCAGTCTAATCTCACTCTCCTGCTCACTCTCCATACCCTTTAATATCCCACCCAGTCTAATCTCACTCTCTTGCTCACTCCCCATACCCTTTAATATCCCACCCAGTCTAATCCAACACTCCTGCTCACTCTCCATACCCTTTAATATCCCACCCAGTCTCATCTCACTCTCCTGCTCATTCTCCATACCCTTTAATATCCCACCCAGTCTAATCTCACTCTCCTGCTAACTCCCCATACCCTTTAATATCCCACCCAGTCTAATCTCACTCTCCTGCTCACTCCCCATACCCTTTAATATCCCACCCAGTCAAATCTCACTATCCTGCTCACTCCCCATACCCTTAAATATGGTACCCAGTCTAATCTCACTCTCCTGCTCACTCTCCATACCCTTTAATATCGTACCCAGTCTAATCTCACTCTCCTGCTCACTCTCCATAACCTTTAATATCCCACCCAGTCTAATCTCACTCTCCTGCTCTCTCCCCATACCGTTTAATATCCCACCCAGTCTAATCTCACTCTCCTGCTCACTCCCCATACCCTTTAATATCCCCCCCAGTCTAATCTCACTCTCCTGCTCACTCCCCATACCCTTTAATATCCCACCCAGTCTAATCTCACTCTCCTGCTCACTCTCCATAATCTTTAATATCCCACCCAGTCTAATCTCACTCTCCTGCTCACTCTCCATCCCCTTTAATATCCCACCCAGTCTAATCTCACTCTCCTGCTCACTCCCCATACCGTTTTATATCGTACCCTGTCTAATCTCACTCTCCTGCTCACTCTCCATACCCTTTAATATCCCAGCCAGTCTAATCTCACTCTCCTGCTCACTCCCCATACCCTTTAATATCCCACCCAGTCCAATCTCACTCTCCTGCACACTCCGCATACCCTTTAATATCCCACCCAGTCTAATCTCACTCTCCTGCTCACTCTCCATACCCTTTAATATCCCACCCAGTCTAATCTCACTCTCCTGCTCACTCTCTCCATACCCTTTAATATCCCACCCAATCTAATCTCACTCTCCTGCTCACTCTCCATACCCTTTAATATCCCACCCAGTCTAATCTCACTCTCCTGCTCACTCTCCATACCCTTTAATATCCCACCCAGTCTAAGCTCACTCTCCTGCTCACTCCCCATACCCTTTAATATCCCACACAGTCTAATCCAACACTCCTGCTCACTCTCCATACCCTTTAATATCCCACCCAGTCTCATCTCACTCTCCTGCTCATTCTCCATACCCTTTAATATCCCACCCAGTCTAATCTCACTCTCCTGCTCACTCCCCATACCCTTTAATATCCCACCCAGTCTAATCTCACTATCCTGCTCACTCCCCATACCCTTAAATATGGTACCCAGTCTAATCTCACTCTCCTGCTCACTCTCCATACCCTTTAATATCCCACCCTGTCTAATCTCACTCTCCTGCTCTCTCCCCTTACCGTTTAATATCCCACCCAGTCTAATCTCACTCTCCTGCTCACTCCCCATACCCTTTAATATCCCCCCCAGTCTAATCTCACTCTCCTGCTCACTCCCCATACCCTTTAATATCCCACCCAGTCTAATCTCACTCTCCTGCTCACTCTCCATAATCTTTAATATCCCACCCAGTCTAATCTCACTCTCCTGCTCACTCTCCATACCCTTTAATATCCCACCCAGTCTAATCTCACTCTCCTGCTCACTCCCCATACCGTTTAATATCGTACCCTGTCTAATCTCACTCTCCTGCTCACTCTCCATACCCTTTAATATCCCAGCCAGTCTAATCTCACTCTCCTGCTCAGTCTCCATAACCTTTAATGTCCCACCCAGTCTAATCTCACTCTCCTGCTCACTCTCCATACCCTTTAATATCCCACCCAGTCTAATCTCACTCTCCTGCTCACTCCCCATACCCTTTAATATCCCACCCAGTCTAATCTCACTCTCCTGCTCCCTCTCCATACCCTTTAATATCCCACCCAGTCTAATCTCACTCTCCTGCTCACTCCCCATACCCTTTAATATCCCACCCAGTCTAATCTCACACTCCTGCTCACTCCCCATACCCTTTAATATCCCACCCAGTCTAATCTCACTCTCCTGCTCACGCCCCATACCCTTAATTATCCCACCCAGTCTAATCTCACTCTCCTGCTCACTCTCCATACCCTTTAATATCCCACCCAGTCTAATCTCACTCTCCAGCTCACTCCCCATACCCTTTAAAATCCCACCCAGTCTAATCTCACTCTCCTCACTCCCCATAACCTTTAATATCCCACCCAGTCTAACCTCACTCTCCTGCTCTCTCCCCATACCGTTTAATATCCCACCCAGTCTAATCTCACTCTCCTGCTCACTCCCCATACCCTTTAATATCCCCCCCAGTCTAATCTCACTCTCCTGCTCACTCCCCATACCCTTTAATATCCCACCCAGTCTAATCTCACTCTCCTGCTCACTCTCCATAATTTTTAATATCCCACCCAGTCTAATCTCACTCTCCTGCTCACTCTCCATACCCTTTAATATCCCACCCAGTCTAATCTCTCTCTCCTGCTCACTCCCCATAGCCTTTAATATCCCACCCAGTCTAATCTCACTCTCCTGCTCACTCCCCATACCATTTAATATCGTACCCTGTCTTATCTCACTCTCCTGCTCACTCTCCATACCCTTTAATATCCCACCCACTCTAATCTCACTCTCCTGCTCAGTCTCCATAACCTTTAATATACCAGCCAGTCTAATCTCACTCTCCTGCTCACTCTCCATACCTTTTAATATACCAGCCAGTCTAATCCAACACTCCTGCTCACTCCCCATACCCTTTAATATCCCACCCAGTCTAATCTCACTCTCCTGCTCACTCCCCATACCCTTTAATATCCCACCCAGTCTAATCTCACTCTCCTGCTCACTCCCCATACCCTTTAATATCCCACCCAGTCTAATCTCAGTCTCCTGCTCACTCCCGATACCCTTTAATATCCCACCCAGTCTAATCTCACTCTCCTGCTCACTCCCCATACCCTTTAATATCCCACCCAGTCTAATCTCACTCTCCTGCTCTCTCTCCATACCCTTTAATATCGTACCCAGTCTAATCTCACTCTCCTGCTCACTCACCATACCCTTTAATATCCCACCCAGTCTAATCTCACACTCCTGCTCACTCCCCATACCCTTTAATATCCCAACCAGTCAAATCTCACTCTCCTCACTCCCAATACCCTTTAATATCCCACCCAGTCTAATCTCACTCTCCGCACTCCCCATACCCTTTAATATCCCAACCAGTCTAATCTCACACTCCTGCTCACTCCCCATACCCTTTAATATCCCACCCAGTCCAATCTCACTCTCCTGCACACTCCGCATACCCTTTAATATGCCACCCAGTCTAATCTCACTCTCCTGCTCACTCTCCATACCCTTTAATATCCCACCCAGTCTAATCTCACTCTCCTGCTCACTCTCTCCATACCCTTTAATATCCCACCCAATCTAATCTCACTCTCCTGCTCACTCTCCATACCCTTTAATATCCCACCCAGTCTCATCTCACTCTCCTGCTCATTCTCCATACCCTTTAATATCCCACCCAGTCTAATCTCACTCTCCTGCTCACTCCCCATACCCTTTAATATCCCACCCAGTCTAATCTCACTATCCTGCTCACTCCCCATACCCTTAAATATGGTACCCAGTCTAATCTCACTCTCCTGCTCACTCTCCATACCCTTTAATATCGTACCCAGTCTAATCTCACTCTCCTGCTCACTCTCCATAACCTTTAATATCCCACCCTGTCTAATCTCACTCTCCTGCTCTCTTCCCATACCGTTTAATATCCCACCCAGTCTAATCTCACTCTCCTGCTCACTCCCCATACCCTTTAATATCCCCCCCAGTCTAATCTCACTCTCCTGCTCACTCCCCATACCCTTTAATATCCCACCCAGTCTAATCTCACTCTCCTGCTCACTCTCCATAATCTTTAATATCCCACCCAGTCTAATCTCACTCTCCTGCTCACTCTCCATACCCTTTAATATCCCACCCAGTCTAATCTCACTCTCCTGCTCACTCCCCATACCGTTTAATATCGTACCCTGTCTAATCTCACTCTCCTGCTCACTCTCCATACCCTTTAATATCCCAGCCAGTCTAATCTCACTCTCCTGCTCAGTCTCCATAACATTTAATGTCCCACCCAGTCTAATCTCACTCTCCTGCTCACTCTCCATACCCTTTAATATCCCACCCAGTCTAATCTCACTCTCCTGCTCACTCCCCATACCCTTTAATATCCCACCCAGTCTAATCTCACTCTCCTGCTCCCTCTCCATACCCTTTAATATCCCACCCAGTCTAATCTCACTCTCCTGCTCACTCCCCATACCCTTTAATATCCCACCCAGTCTAATCTCACACTCCTGCTCACTCCCCATACCCTTTAATATCCCACCCAGTCTAATCTCACTCTCCTGCTCACGCCCCATACCCTTTATTATCCCACCCAGTCTAATCTCACTCTCCTGCTCACTCTCCATACCCTTTAATATCCCACCCAGTCTAATCTCACTCTCCAGCTCACTCCCCATACCCTTTAAAATCCCACCCAGTCTAATCTCACTCTCCTCACTCCCCATAACCTTTAATATCCCACCCAGTCTAACCTCACTCTCCTGCTCTCTCCCCATACCGTTTAATATCCCACCCAGTCTAATCTCACTCTCCTGCTCACTCCCCATACCCTTTAATATCCCCCCCAGTCTAATCTCACTCTCCTGCTCACTCCCCATACCCTTTAATATCCCACCCAGTCTAATCTCACTCTCCTGCTCACTCTCCATAATTTTTAATATCCCACCCAGTCTAATCTCACTCTCCTGCTCTCTCTCCATACCCTTTAATATCCCACCCAGTCTAATCTCTCTCTCCTGCTCACTCCCCATAGCCTTTAATATCCCACCCAGTCTAATCTCACTCTCCTGCTCACTCCCCATACCATTTAATATCGTACCCTGTCTTATCTCACTCTCCTGCTCACTCTCCATACCCTTTAATATCCCACCCACTCTAATCTCACTCTCCTGCTCAGTCTCCATAACCTTTAATATACCAGCCAGTCTAATCTCACTCTCCTGCTCACTCTCCATACCTTTTAATATACCAGCCAGTCTAATCCAACACTCCTGCTCACTCCCCATACCCTTATATATCCCACCCAGTCTAATCTCACTCTCCTGCTCACTCCCCATACCATTTAATATTCCACCCAGTCTAATCTCACTCTCCTGCTCACTCCCCATACCCTTTAATATCCCACCCAGTCTAATCTCACTCTCCTGCTCACTCCCCATACCCTTTAATATCCCACCCAGTCTAATCTCAGTCTCCTGCTCACTCCCGATACCCTTTAATATCCCACCCAGTCTAATCTCACTCTCCTGCTCACTCCCCATACCCTTTAATATCCCACCCAGTCTAATCTCACTCTCCTGCTCTCTCTCCATACCCTTTAATATCGTACCCAGTCTAATCTCACTCTCCTGCTCACTCACCATACCCTTTAATATCCCACCCAGTCTAATCTCACACTCCTGCTCACTCCCCATACCCTTTAATATCCCAACCAGTCAAATCTCACTCTCCTCACTCCCAATACCCTTTAATATCCCACCCAGTCTAATCTCACTCTCCGCACTCCCCATACCCTTTAATATCCCAACCAGTCTAATCTCACACTCCTGCTCACTCCCCATACCCTTTAATATCCCACCCAGTCCAATCTCACTCTCCTGCACACTCCGCATACCCTTTAATATGCCACCCAGTCTAATCTCACTCTCCTGCTCACTCTCCATACCCTTTAATATCCCACCCAGTCTAATCTCACTCTCCTGCTCACTCTCTCCATACCCTTTAATATCCCACCCAATCTAATCTCACTCTCCTGCTCACTCTCCATACCCTTTAATATCCCACCCAGTCTAATCTCACTCTCCTGCTCACTCTCCATACCCTTTAATATCCCACCCAGTCTAATCTCACTCTCTTGCTCACTCCCCATACCCTTTAATATCCCACCCAGTCTAATCCAACACTCCTGCTCACTCTCCATACCCTTTAATATCCCACCCAGTCTCATCTCACTCTCCTGCTCATTCTCCATACCCTTTAATATCCCACCCAGTCTAATCTCACTCTCCTGCTAACTCCCCATACCCTTTAATATCCCACCCAGTCTAATCTCACTCTCCTGCTCACTCCCCATACCCTTTAATATCCCACCCAGTCAAATCTCACTATCCTGCTCACTCCCCATACCCTTAAATATGGTACCCAGTCTAATCTCACTCTCCTGCTCACTCTCCATACCCTTTAATATCGTACCCAGTCTAATCTCACTCTCCTGCTCACTCTCCATAACCTTTAATATCCCACCCAGTCTAATCTCACTCTCCTGCTCTCTCCCCATACCGTTTAATATCCCACCCAGTCTAATCTCACTCTCCTGCTCACTCCCCATACCCTTTAATATCCCCCCCAGTCTAATCTCACTCTCCTGCTCACTCCCCATACCCTTTAATATCCCACCCAGTCTAATCTCACTCTCCTGCTCACTCTCCATAATCTTTAATATCCCACCCAGTCTAATCTCACTCTCCTGCTCACTCTCCATCCCCTTTAATATCCCACCCAGTCTAATCTCACTCTCCTGCTCACTCCCCATACCGTTTTATATCGTACCCTGTCTAATCTCACTCTCCTGCTCACTCTCCATACCCTTTAATATCCCAGCCAGTCTAATCTCACTCTCCTGCTCACTCCCCATACCCTTTAATATCCCACCCAGTCCAATCTCACTCTCCTGCACACTCCGCATACCCTTTAATATCCCACCCAGTCTAATCTCACTCTCCTGCTCACTCTCCATACCCTTTAATATCCCACCCAGTCTAATCTCACTCTCCTGCTCACTCTCTCCATACCCTTTAATATCCCACCCAATCTAATCTCACTCTCCTGCTCACTCTCCATACCCTTTAATATCCCACCCAGTCTAATCTCACTCTCCTGCTCACTCTCCATACCCTTTAATATCCCACCCAGTCTAAGCTCACTCTCCTGCTCACTCCCCATACCCTTTAATATCCCACACAGTCTAATCCAACACTCCTGCTCACTCTCCATACCCTTTAATATCCCACCCAGTCTCATCTCACTCTCCTGCTCATTCTCCATACCCTTTAATATCCCACCCAGTCTAATCTCACTCTCCTGCTCACTCCCCATACCCTTTAATATCCCACCCAGTCTAATCTCACTATCCTGCTCACTCCCCATACCCTTAAATATGGTACCCAGTCTAATCTCACTCTCCTGCTCACTCTCCATACCCTTTAATATCCCACCCTGTCTAATCTCACTCTCCTGCTCTCTCCCCTTACCGTTTAATATCCCACCCAGTCTAATCTCACTCTCCTGCTCACTCCCCATACCCTTTAATATCCCCCCCAGTCTAATCTCACTCTCCTGCTCACTCCCCATACCCTTTAATATCCCACCCAGTCTAATCTCACTCTCCTGCTCACTCTCCATAATCTTTAATATCCCACCCAGTCTAATCTCACTCTCCTGCTCACTCTCCATACCCTTTAATATCCCACCCAGTCTAATCTCACTCTCCTGCTCACTCCCCATACCGTTTAATATCGTACCCTGTCTAATCTCACTCTCCTGCTCACTCTCCATACCCTTTAATATCCCAGCCAGTCTAATCTCACTCTCCTGCTCAGTCTCCATAACCTTTAATATCCCACCCAGTCTAATCTCACTCTCCTGCTCACTCTCCATACCCTTTAATATCCCACCCAGTCTAATCTCACTCTCCTGCTCACTCCCCATACCCTTTAATATCCCACCCAGTCTAATCTCACTCTCCTGCTCCCTCTCCATACCCTTTAATATCCCACCCAGTCTAATCTCACTCTCCTGCTCACTCCCCATACCCTTTAATATCCCACCCAGTCTAATCTCACACTCCTGCTCACTCCCCATACCCTTTAATATCCCACCCAGTCTAATCTCACTCTCCTGCTCACGCCCCATACCCTTAATTATCCCACCCAGTCTAATCTCACTCTCCTGCTCACTCTCCATACCCTTTAATATCCCACCCAGTCTAATCTCACTCTCCAGCTCACTCCCCATACCCTTTAAAATCCCACCCAGTCTAATCTCACTCTCCTCACTCCCCATAACCTTTAATATCCCACCCAGTCTAACCTCACTCTCCTGCTCTCTCCCCATACCGTTTAATATCCCACCCAGTCTAATCTCACTCTCCTGCTCACTCCCCATACCCTTTAATATCCCCCCCAGTCTAATCTCACTCTCCTGCTCACTCCCCATACCCTTTAATATCCCACCCAGTCTAATCTCACTCTCCTGCTCACTCTCCATAATTTTTAATATCCCACCCAGTCTAATCTCACTCTCCTGCTCACTCTCCATACCCTTTAATATCCCACCCAGTCTAATCTCTCTCTCCTGCTCACTCCCCATAGCCTTTAATATCCCACCCAGTCTAATCTCACTCTCCTGCTCACTCCCCATACCATTTAATATCGTACCCTGTCTTATCTCACTCTCCTGCTCACTCTCCATACCCTTTAATATCCCACCCACTCTAATCTCACTCTCCTGCTCAGTCTCCATAACCTTTAATATACCAGCCAGTCTAATCTCACTCTCCTGCTCACTCTCCATACCTTTTAATATACCAGCCAGTCTAATCCAACACTCCTGCTCACTCCCCATACCCTTTAATATCCCACCCAGTCTAATCTCACTCTCCTGCTCACTCCCCATACCCTTTAATATCCCACCCAGTCTAATCTCACTCTCCTGCTCACTCCCCATACCCTTTAATATCCCACCCAGTCTAATCTCAGTCTCCTGCTCACTCCCGATACCCTTTAATATCCCACCCAGTCTAATCTCACTCTCCTGCTCACTCCCCATACCCTTTAATATCCCACCCAGTCTAATCTCACTCTCCTGCTCTCTCTCCATACCCTTTAATATCGTACCCAGTCTAATCTCACTCTCCTGCTCACTCACCATACCCTTTAATATCCCACCCAGTCTAATCTCACACTCCTGCTCACTCCCCATACCCTTTAATATCCCAACCAGTCAAATCTCACTCTCCTCACTCCCAATACCCTTTAATATCCCACCCAGTCTAATCTCACTCTCCGCACTCCCCATACCCTTTAATATCCCAACCAGTCTAATCTCACACTCCTGCTCACTCCCCATACCCTTTAATATCCCACCCAGTCCAATCTCACTCTCCTGCACACTCCGCATACCCTTTAATATGCCACCCAGTCTAATCTCACTCTCCTGCTCACTCTCCATACCCTTTAATATCCCACCCAGTCTAATCTCACTCTCCTGCTCACTCTCTCCATACCCTTTAATATCCCACCCAATCTAATCTCACTCTCCTGCTCACTCTCCATACCCTTTAATATCCCACCCAGTCTAATCTCACTCTCCTGCTCACTCTCCATACCCTTTAATATCCCACCCAGTCTAATCTCACTCTCTTGCTCACTCCCCATACCCTTTAATATCCCACCCAGTCTAATCCAACACTCCTGCTCACTCTCCATACCCTTTAATATCCCACCCAGTCTCATCTCACTCTCCTGCTCATTCTCCATACCCTTTAATATCCCACCCAGTCTAATCTCACTCTCCTGCTAACTCCCCATACCCTTTAATATCCCACCCAGTCTAATCTCACTCTCCTGCTCACTCCCCATACCCTTTAATATCCCACCCAGTCAAATCTCACTATCCTGCTCACTCCCCATACCCTTAAATATGGTACCCAGTCTAATCTCACTCTCCTGCTCACTCTCCATAACCTTTAATATCGTACCCAGTCTAATCTCACTCTCCTGCTCACTCTCCATAACCTTTAATATCCCACCCAGTCTAATCTCACTCTCCTGCTCTCTCCCCATACCGTTTAATATCCCACCCAGTCTAATCTCACTCTCCTGCTCACTCCCCATACCCTTTAATATCCCCCCCAGTCTAATCTCACTCTCCTGCTCACTCCCCATACCCTTTAATATCCCACCCAGTCTAATCTCACTCTCCTGCTCACTCTCCATAATCTTTAATATCCCACCCAGTCTAATCTCACTCTCCTGCTCACTCTCCATCCCCTTTAATATCCCACCCAGTCTAATCTCACTCTCCTGCTCACTCCCCATACCGTTTTATATCGTACCCTGTCTAATCTCACTCTCCTGCTCACTCTCCATACCCTTTAATATCCCAGCCAGTCTAATCTCACTCTCCTGCTCACTCCCCATACCCTTTAATATCCCACCCAGTCCAATCTCACTCTCCTGCACACTCCGCATACCCTTTAATATCCCACCCAGTCTAATCTCACTCTCCTGCTCACTCTCCATACCCTTTAATATCCCACCCAGTCTAATCTCACTCTCCTGCTCACTCTCTCCATACCCTTTAATATCCCACCCAATCTAATCTCACTCTCCTGCTCACTCTCCATACCCTTTAATATCCCACCCAGTCTAATCTCACTCTCCTGCTCACTCTCCATACCCTTTAATATCCCACCCAGTCTAAGCTCACTCTCCTGCTCACTCCCCATACCCTTTAATATCCCACACAGTCTAATCCAACACTCCTGCTCACTCTCCATACCCTTTAATATCCCACCCAGTCTCATCTCACTCTCCTGCTCATTCTCCATACCCTTTAATATCCCACCCAGTCTAATCTCACTCTCCTGCTCACTCCCCATACCCTTTAATATCCCACCCAGTCTAATCTCACTATCCTGCTCACTCCCCATACCCTTAAATATGGTACCCAGTCTAATCTCACTCTCCTGCTCACTCTCCATACCCTTTAATATCGTACCCAGTCTAATCTCACTCTCCTGCTCACTCTCCATAACCTTTAATATCCCACCCTGTCTAATCTCACTCTCCTGCTCTCTCCCCTTACCGTTTAATATCCCACCCAGTCTAATCTCACTCTCCTGCTCACTCCCCATACCCTTTAATATCCCCCCCAGTCTAATCTCACTCTCCTGCTCACTCCCCATACCCTTTAATATCCCACCCAGTCTAATCTCACTCTCCTGCTCACTCTCCATAATCTTTAATATCCCACCCAGTCTAATCTCACTCTCCTGCTCACTCTCCATACCCTTTAATATCCCACCCAGTCTAATCTCACTCTCCTGCTCACTCCCCATACCGTTTAATATCGTACCCTGTCTAATCTCACTCTCCTGCTCACTCTCCATACCCTTTAATATCCCAGCCAGTCTAATCTCACTCTCCTGCTCAGTCTCCATAACCTTTAATGTCCCACCCAGTCTAATCTCACTCTCCTGCTCACTCTCCATACCCTTTAATATCCCACCCAGTCTAATCTCACTCTCCTGCTCACTCCCCATACCCTTTAATATCCCACCCAGTCTAATCTCACTCTCCTGCTCCCTCTCCATACCCTTTAATATCCCACCCAGTCTAATCTCACTCTCCTGCTCACTCCCCATACCCTTTAATATCCCACCCAGTCTAATCTCACACTCCTGCTCACTCCCCATACCCTTTAATATCCCACCCAGTCTAATCTCACTCTCCTGCTCACGCCCCATACCCTTAATTATCCCACCCAGTCTAATCTCACTCTCCTGCTCACTCTCCATACCCTTTAATATCCCACCCAGTCTAATCTCACTCTCCAGCTCACTCCCCATACCCTTTAAAATCCCACCCAGTCTAATCTCACTCTCCTCACTCCCCATAACCTTTAATATCCCACCCAGTCTAACCTCACTCTCCTGCTCTCTCCCCATACCGTTTAATATCCCACCCAGTCTAATCTCACTCTCCTGCTCACTCCCCATACCCTTTAATATCCCCCCCAGTCTAATCTCACTCTCCTGCTCACTCCCCATACCCTTTAATATCCCACCCAGTCTAATCTCACTCTCCTGCTCACTCTCCATAATTTTTAATATCCCACCCAGTCTAATCTCACTCTCCTGCTCACTCTCCATACCCTTTAATATCCCACCCAGTCTAATCTCTCTCTCCTGCTCACTCCCCATAGCCTTTAATATCCCACCCAGTCTAATCTCACTCTCCTGCTCACTCCCCATACCATTTAATATCGTACCCTGTCTTATCTCACTCTCCTGCTCACTCTCCATACCCTTTAATATCCCACCCACTCTAATCTCACTCTCCTGCTCAGTCTCCATAACCTTTAATATACCAGCCAGTCTAATCTCACTCTCCTGCTCACTCTCCATACCTTTTAATATACCAGCCAGTCTAATCCAACACTCCTGCTCACTCCCCATACCCTTTGATATCCCACCCAGTCTAATCTCACTCTCCTGCTCACTCCCCATACCATTTAATATTCCACCCAGTCTAATCTCACTCTCCTGCTCACTCCCCATACCCTTTAATATCCCACCCAGTCTAATCTCACTCTCCTGCTCACTCCCCATACCCTTTAATATCCCACCCAGTCTAATCTCAGTCTCCTGCTCACTCCCGATACCCTTTAATATCCCACCCAGTCTAATCTCATTCTCCTGCTCACTCCCCATACCCTTTAATATCCCACCCAGTCTAATCTCACTCTCCTGCTCTCTCTCCATACCCTTTAATATCGTACCCAGTCTAATCTCACTCTCCTGCTCACTCACCATACCCTTTAATATCCCACCCAGTCTAATCTCACACTCCTGCTCACTCCCCATACCCTTTAATATCCCAACCAGTCAAATCTCACTCTCCTCACTCCCAATACCCTTTAATATCCCACCCAGTCTAATCTCACTCTCCGCACTCCCCATACCCTTTAATATCCCAACCAGTCTAATCTCACACTCCTGCTCACTCCCCATACCCTTTAATATCCCACCCAGTCCAATCTCACTCTCCTGCACACTCCGCATACCCTTTAATATGCCACCCAGTCTAATCTCACTCTCCTGCTCACTCTCCATACCCTTTAATATCCCACCCAGTCTAATCTCACTCTCCTGCTCACTCTCTCCATACCCTTTAATATCCCACCCAATCTAATCTCACTCTCCTGCTCACTCTCCATACCCTTTAATATCCCACCCAGTCTAATCTCACTCTCCTGCTCACTCCCCATACCCTTAAATATCCCACCCAGTCTAATCTCACTATCCTGCTCACTCCCCATACCCTTAAATATGGTACCCAGTCTAATCTCACTCTCCTGCTCACTCTCCATACCCTTTAATATCGTACCCAGTCTAATCTCACTCTCCTGCTCACTCTCCATAACCTTTAATATCCCACCCAGTCTAATCTCACTCTCCTGCTCTCTCCCCATACCGTTTAATATCCCACCCAGTCTAATCTCACTCTCCTGCTCACTCCCCATACCCTTTAATATCCCCCCAGTCTAATCTCACTCTCCTGCTCACTCCCCATACGCTTTAATATCCCACCCAGTCTAATCTCACTCTCCTGCTCACTCTCCATAATCTTTAATATCCCACCCAGTCTAATCTCACTCTCCTGCTCACTCTCCATCCCCTTTAATATCCCACCCAGTCTAATCTCACTCTCCTGCTCACTCCCCATACCGTTTTATATCGTACCCTGTCTAATCTCACTCTCCTGCTCACTCTCCATACCCTTTAATATCCCAGCCAGTCTAATCTCACTCTCCTGCTCAGTCTCCACAACCTTTAATGTCCCACCCAGTCCAATCTCACTCTCCTGCTCACTCTCCATACCCTTTAATATCCCACCCAGTCTAATCTCACTCTCCTGCTCACTCCCCATACCCTTTAATATCCCACCCAGTCTAATCTCACTCTCCTGCTCCCTCTTCATACCCTTTAATATCCCACCCAGTCTAATCTCACTCTCCTGATCACTCCCCATACCCTTTAATAACCCACCCAGTCTAATCTCACTCTCCTCACTCCCCATAACCTTTAATGTCCCACCCAGTCTAACCTCACTCTCCTGCTCTCTCCCCATACCGTTTAATATCCCCCCCAGTCTAATCTCACTCTCCTGCTCACTCCCCATACCCTTTAATATCCCACCCAGTCTCATCTCACTCTCCTGCTCACTCTCCATAATTTTTAATATCCCACCCAGACTAATCTCACTCTCCTGCTCACTCTCCATACTCTTTAATATCCCACCCAGTCTAATCTCACTCTCCTGCTCACTCCCCATACCCTTTAATATCCCACCCAGTCTAATCTCACTCTCCTGCTCACTCCCCATACCGTTTAATATCGTACCCTGTCTTATCTCACTCTCCTGCTCACTCTCCATACCCTTTAATATCCCACCCACTCTAATCTCACTCTCCTGCTCAGTCTCCATAACCTTTAATATACCAGCCAGTCTAACCTCACTCTCCTGCTCACTCTCCATACCCTTTAATATACCAGCCAGTCTAATCCAACACTCCTGCTCACTCCCCATACCCTTTGATATCCCACCCAGTCTAATCTCACTCTCCTGCTCACTCCCCATACCATTTAATATTCCACCCAGTCTAATCTCACTCTCCTGCTCACTCCCCATACCCTTTAATATCCCACCCAGTCTAATCTCACTCTCCTGCTCACTCCCCATACCCTTTAATATCCCACCCAGTCTAATCTCACTCTCCTGCTCACTCCCGATACCCTTTAATATCCCACCCAGTCTAATCTCACTCTCCTGCTCACTCCCCATACCCTTTAATATCCCACCCAGTCTAATCTCACTCTCCTGCTCACTCTCCATACCCTTTAATATCGTACCCAGTCTAATCTCACTCTCCTGCTCACTCACCATACCCTTTAATATCCCACCCAGTCTAATCTCACACTCCTGCTCACTCCCCATACCCTTTAATATCCCAACCAGTCAATTCTCACTCTCCTCACTCCCAATACCCTTTAATATCCCACCCAGTCTAATCTCACTCTCCGCACTCCCCATACCCTTTAATATCCCAACCAGTCTAATCTCACACTCCTGCTCACTCCCCATACCCTTTAATATCCCACCCAGTCTAATCTCACTCTCCTGCTCACTCCCCATTCCCTTTAATATCCAACCCAGTCTAATCTCACTCTCCTGCTCACTCTCCATACCCTTTAATAACGCACCCAGTGTAATCTCACTCTCCTGCTCACTCTCCATACCCTTTAATATCCCATCCAGTCTAATCCCACTTTCCTGCTCACACCCCATACCCTTTAATATCCCACCCAGTCTAATCTCACTCTCCTGCTCACTCTCCATACCATTTAATATCCCACCCAGTCTAATCTCACTCTCCTGCTCACTCTCCATAATCTTTAATATCCCACCCAGTCTAATCTCACTCTCCTGCTCACTCTCCATCCCCTTTAATATCCCACCCAGTCTAATCTCACTCTCCTGCTCACTCCCCATACCGTTTTATATCGTACCCTGTCTAATCTCACTCTCCTGCTCACTCTCCATACCCTTTAATATCCCAGCCAGTCTAATCTCACTCTCCTGCTCAGTCTCCATAACCTTTAATGTCCCACCCAGTCCAATCTCACTCTCCTGCTCACTCTCCATACCCTTTAATATCCCACCCAGTCTAATCTCACTCTCCTGCTCACTCCCCATACCCTTTAATATCCCACCCAGTCTAATCTCACTCTCCTGCTCCCTCTCCATACCCTTTAATATCCCACCCAGTCTAATCTCACTCTCCTGATCACTCCCCATACCCTTTAATAACCCACCCAGTCTAATCTCACTCTCCTCACTCCCCATAACCTTTAATGTCCCACCCAGTCTAACCTCACTCTCCTGCTCTCTCCCCATACCGTTTAATATCCCCCCCAGTCTAATCTCACTCTCCTGCTCACTCCCCATACCCTTTAATATCCCACCCAGTCTCATCTCACTCTCCTGCTCACTCTCCATAATTTTTAATATCCCACCCAGACTAATCTCACTCTCCTGCTCACTCTCCATACTCTTTAATATCCCACCCAGTCTAATCTCACTCTCCTGCTCACTCCCCATACCCTTTAATATCCCACCCAGTCTAATCTCACTCTCCTGCTCACTCCCCATACCGTTTAATATCGTACCCTGTCTTATCTCACTCTCCTGCTCACTCTCCATACCCTTTAATATCCCACCCACTCTAATCTCACTCTCCTGCTCAGTCTCCATAACCTTTAATATACCAGCCAGTCTAACCTCACTCTCCTGCTCACTCTCCATACCCTTTAATATACCAGCCAGTCTAATCCAACACTCCTGCTCACTCCCCATACCCTTTGATATCCCACCCAGTCTAATCTCACTCTCCTGCTCACTCCCCATACCATTTAATATTCCACCCAGTCTAATCTCACTCTCCTGCTCACTCCCCATACCCTTTAATATCCCACCCAGTCTAATCTCACTCTCCTGCTCACTCCCCATACCCTTTAATATCCCACCCAGTCTAATCTCACTCTCCTGCTCACTCCCGATACCCGTTAATATCCCACCCAGTCTAATCTCACTCTCCTGCTCACTCCCCATACCCTTTAATATCCCACCCAGTCTAATCTCACTCTCCTGCTCACTCTCCATACCCTTTAATATCGTACCCAGTCTAATCTCACTCTCCTGCTCACTCACCATACCCTTTAATATCCCACCCAGTCTAATCTCACACTCCTGCTCACTCCCCATACCCTTTAATATCCCAACCAGTCAAATCTCACTCTCCTCACTCCCAATACCCTTTAATATCCCACCCAGTCTAATCTCACTCTCCGCACTCCCCATACCCTTTAATATCCCAACCAGTCTAATCTCACACTCCTGCTCACTCCCCATACCCTTTAATATCCCACCCAGTCTAATCTCACTCTCCTGCTCACTCCCCATTCCCTTTAATATCCAACCCAGTCTAATCTCACTCTCCTGCTCACTCTCCATACCCTTTAATAACGCACCCAGTGTAATCTCACTCTCCTGCTCACTCTCCATACCCTTTAATATCCCATCCAGTCTAATCCCACTTTCCTGCTCACACCCCATACCCTTTAATATCCCACCCAGTCTAATCTCACTCTCCTGCTCACTCTCCATACCATTTAATATCCCACCCAGTCTAATCTCACTCTCCTGCTCACTCTCCATACCCTTTAATATCCCACCCAGTCTAATCTCACTCTCCTGCTCACTCCCCATACCCTTTAATATCCCACCCAGTCCAATCTCACTCTCCTGCTCACTCCCCATTCCCTTTAATATCGTACCCAGTCTAATCTCACTCTCCTGCTCACTCTCCATACCCTTTAATATCCCCCGCAGTCTAATCACTCGCCTGCTCACTCCCCACACCCTTTAATATCCCAGCCAGTCTAACCTCACTCTCCTGCTCACTCCCCATACCGTTTAATATCCCACCCAGTCTAATCTCACTCTCCTGCTCACTCCCCATACCCTTTAATATCCCACCCAGTCTAATCTCACTCTCCTGCTCACTCTCCATACCCATTAATATCCCACTCAGTCTAATCTCACTCTCCTGCTCATTCCCCATACCCTTTAATATCCCACCCAGTCTAATCTCTCTCTCCTGCTCACTCCCCATCAACTTTAATATCCCACCCAGTCCAATCTCACTCTGCTGCACACTCCGCATACCCTGTAATATCCCACCCAGTCTAATCTCACTCTCCTGCTCACTCTCCATACCCTTTAATATCCCACCCAGTCTAATCTCGCTCTCCTGCTCACTCTGCATACCCTTTAATATCCCATCCAGTCTAATCTCACTCTCCTGCTCACTCTCCATACCCTTTAACATCCCACCCAGTCTAATCTGACTCTCCTGCTCACTCCCCATACCCTTTAATATCCCACCCAGTCTAATCTCACTCTCCTGCTCACTGTCCATACCCTTTAATATCCGACCCAGTCTAATCTCACTCTCCTGCTCACTGTCCATACCCTTTAATATACTTCCCAGTTTAATCCAACACTCCTGCTCACTCCCCATACCCTTTAATATCCCACCCAGTCTAATCTCACTCTCCTGCTCACTCTCCATACCCTTTAATATCCCACCCAGTCTAATCTCACTCTCCTGCTTACTCCACATACCCTTTAAAATCCCACCCAGTCTAATCTCACTCTCCTGCTCAATCCCCATACCATTTAATATCCCACCAAGTCAAATCTCACTCTCCTGCTCACTCTCCATACCCTTTAATATCCCACCCAGCCTAATCTCACTCTCCTGCTCACTCTCCAAACCATTTAATATCCCACCCAGTCTAATCTCACTCTCCTGCTCACTCTCCATACCCTTTAATATCCCACCCAGTCTAATCTCACTCTCCTGCTCACTCCCCATACCCTTTAATATCCCACCCAGTCTACTCTCACTCTCCTGAACACTCCCCATACCCTTTAATATCGTACCCAGTCTAATCTCACTCTCCTGCTCACTCTCCATACCCATTAATATCCCACCCAGTCTAATCTCTCTCCTGCTCACTCCCCATACCCTTTAATATCCCACCCAGTCTAACCTCACTCCCCATACATTTTAATATCCCACCCAGTCTAATCTCACTCCCCTGCTCACTCTCCATACCCTTTAATATCCCACCCAGTCTAATCTCACACTCCTGCTCACTCTCCATACCATTTAATATCCCACCCAGTCTAATCTCACTCTCCTGCTCACTCTCCATACCCTTTAATATCCCACCCAGTCTAATCTCACTCTCCTGCTCACTCCCCATACCCTTTAATATCCCACCCAGTCCAATCTCACTCTCCTGCTCACTCCCCATTCCCTTTAATATCCTACCCAGTCTAATCTCACTCTCCTGCTCACTCTCCATACCCTTTAATATCCCCCGCAGTCTAATCTCTCGCCTGCTCACTCCCCACACCCTTTAATATCCCAGCCAGTCTAACCTCACTCTCCTGCTCACTCCCCATACCGTTTAATATCCCACCCAGTCTAATCTCACTCTCCTGCTCACTCCCCATACCCTTTAATATCCCACCCAGTCTAATCTCACTCTCCTGCTCCCTCTCCATACCCTTTAATATCCCACCCAGTCTAATCTCACTCTCCTGATCACTCCCCATACCCTTTAATAACCCACCCAGTCTAATCTCACTCTCCTCACTCCCCATAACCTTTAATGTCCCACCCAGTCTAACCTCACTCTCCTGCTCTCTCCCCATACCGTTTAATATCCCCCCCAGTCTAATCTCACTCTCCTGCTCACTCCCCATACCCTTTAATATCCCACCCAGTCTCATCTCACTCTCCTGCTCACTCTCCATAATTTTTAATATCCCACCCAGACTAATCTCACTCTCCTGCTCACTCTCCATACTCTTTAATATCCCACCCAGTCTAATCTCACTCTCCTGCTCACTCCCCATACCCTTTAATATCCCACCCAGTCTAATCTCACTCTCCTGCTCACTCCCCATACCGTTTAATATCGTACCCTGTCTTATCTCACTCTCCTGCTCACTCTCCATACCCTTTAATATCCCACCCACTCTAATCTCACTCTCCTGCTCAGTCTCCATAACCTTTAATATACCAGCCAGTCTAACCTCACTCTCCTGCTCACTCTCCATACCCTTTAATATACCAGCCAGTCTAATCCAACACTCCTGCTCACTCCCCATACCCTTTGATATCCCACCCAGTCTAATCTCACTCTCCTGCTCACTCCCCATACCATTTAATATTCCACCCAGTCTAATCTCACTCTCCTGCTCACTCCCCATACCCTTTAATATCCCACCCAGTCTAATCTCACTCTCCTGCTCACTCCCCATACCCTTTAATATCCCACCCAGTCTAATCTCACTCTCCTGCTCACTCCCGATACCCTTTAATATCCCACCCAGTCTAATCTCACTCTCCTGCTCACTCCCCATACCCTTTAATATCCCACCCAGTCTAATCTCACTCTCCTGCTCACTCTCCATACCCTTTAATATCGTACCCAGTCTAATCTCACTCTCCTGCTCACTCACCATACCCTTTAATATCCCACCCAGTCTAATCTCACACTCCTGCTCACTCCCCATACCCTTTAATATCCCAACCAGTCAAATCTCACTCTCCTCACTCCCAATACCCTTTAATATCCCACCCAGTCTAATCTCACTCTCCGCACTCCCCATACCCTTTAATATCCCAACCAGTCTAATCTCACACTCCTGCTCACTCCCCATACCCTTTAATATCCCACCCAGTCTAATCTCACTCTCCTGCTCACTCCCCATTCCCTTTAATATCCAACCCAGTCTAATCTCACTCTCCTGCTCACTCTCCATACCCTTTAATAACGCACCCAGTGTAATCTCACTCTCCTGCTCACTCTCCATACCCTTTAATATCCCATCCAGTCTAATCCCACTTTCCTGCTCACACCCCATACCCTTTAATATCCCACCCAGTCTAATCTCACTCTCCTGCTCACTCTCCATACCATTTAATATCCCACCCAGTCTAATCTCACTCTCCTGCTCACTCTCCATACCCTTTAATATCCCACCCAGTCTAATCTCACTCTCCTGCTCACTCCCCATACCCTTTAATATCCCACCCAGTCCAATCTCACTCTCCTGCTCACTCCCCATTCCCTTTAATATCGTACCCAGTCTAATCTCACTCTCCTGCTCACTCTCCATACCCTTTAATATCCCCCGCAGTCTAATCACTCGCCTGCTCACTCCCCACACCCTTTAATATCCCAGCCAGTCTAACCTCACTCTCCTGCTCACTCCCCATACCGTTTAATATCCCACCCAGTCTAATCTCACTCTCCTGCTCACTCCCCATACCCTTTAATATCCCACCCAGTCTAATCTCACTCTCCTGCTCACTCTCCATACCCATTAATATCCCACTCAGTCTAATCTCACTCTCCTGCTCATTCCCCATACCCTTTAATATCCCACCCAGTCTAATCTCTCTCTCCTGCTCACTCCCCATCAACTTTAATATCCCACCCAGTCCAATCTCACTCTGCTGCACACTCCGCATACCCTGTAATATCCCACCCAGTCTAATCTCACTCTCCTGCTCACTCTCCATACCCTTTAATATCCCACCCAGTCTAATCTCGCTCTCCTGCTCACTCTGCATACCCTTTAATATCCCATCCAGTCTAATCTCACTCTCCTGCTCACTCTCCATACCCTTTAACATCCCACCCAGTCTAATCTGACTCTCCTGCTCACTCCCCATACCCTTTAATATCCCACCCAGTCTAATCTCACTCTCCTGCTCACTGTCCATACCCTTTAATATCCGACCCAGTCTAATCTCACTCTCCTGCTCACTGTCCATACCCTTTAATATACTTCCCAGTTTAATCCAACACTCCTGCTCACTCCCCATACCCTTTAATATCCCACCCAGTCTAATCTCACTCTCCTGCTCACTCTCCATACCCTTTAATATCCCACCCAGTCTAATCTCACTCTCCTGCTTACTCCACATACCCTTTAAAATCCCACCCAGTCTAATCTCACTCTCCTGCTCAATCCCCATACCATTTAATATCCCACCAAGTCAAATCTCACTCTCCTGCTCACTCTCCATACCCTTTAATATCCCACCCAGCCTAATCTCACTCTCCTGCTCACTCTCCAAACCATTTAATATCCCACCCAGTCTAATCTCACTCTCCTGCTCACTCTCCATACCCTTTAATATCCCACCCAGTCTAATCTCACTCTCCTGCTCACTCCCCATACCCTTTAATATCCCACCCAGTCTACTCTCACTCTCCTGAACACTCCCCATACCCTTTAATATCGTACCCAGTCTAATCTCACTCTCCTGCTCACTCTCCATACCCATTAATATCCCACCCAGTCTAATCTCTCTCCTGCTCACTCCCCATACCCTTTAATATCCCACCCAGTCTAACCTCACTCCCCATACATTTTAATATCCCACCCAGTCTAATCTCACTCCCCTGCTCACTCTCCATACCCTTTAATATCCCACCCAGTCTAATCTCACACTCCTGCTCACTCTCCATACCATTTAATATCCCACCCAGTCTAATCTCACTCTCCTGCTCACTCTCCATACCCTTTAATATCCCACCCAGTCTAATCTCACTCTCCTGCTCACTCCCCATACCCTTTAATATCCCACCCAGTCCAATCTCACTCTCCTGCTCACTCCCCATTCCCTTTAATATCCTACCCAGTCTAATCTCACTCTCCTGCTCACTCTCCATACCCTTTAATATCCCCCGCAGTCTAATCTCTCGCCTGCTCACTCCCCACACCCTTTAATATCCCAGCCAGTCTAACCTCACTCTCCTGCTCACTCCCCATACCGTTTAATATCCCACCCAGTCTAATCTCACTCTCCTGCTCACTCCCCATACCCTTTAATATCCCACCCAGTCTAATCTCACTCTCCTGCTCACTCTCCATACCCATTAATATCCCACTCAGTCTAATCTCACTCTCCTGCTCATTGCCCATACCCTTTAATATCCCACCCAGTCTAATCTCACTCTCCTGCTCACTCCCCATCAACTTTAATATCCCACCAGTCCAATCTCACTCTGCTGCACACTCCGCATACCCTGTAATATCCCACCCAGTCTAATCTCACTCTCCTGCTCACTCTCCATACCCTTTAATATCCCACCCAGTCTAATCTCGCTCTCCTGCTCACTCTGCATACCCTTTAATATCCCATCCAGTCTAATCTCACTCTCCTGCTCACTCTCCATACCCTTTAACATCCCACCCAGTCTAATCTGACTCTCCTGCTCACTCCCCATACCCTTTAATATCCCACCCAGTCTAATCTCACTCTCCTGCTCACTGTCCATACCCTTTAATATCCCACCCAGTCTAATCTCACTCTCCTGCTCACTGTCCATACCCTTTAATATACTTCCCAGTCTAATCCAACACTCCTGCTCACTCCCCATACCCTTTAATATCCCACCCAGTCTAATCTCACTCTCCTGCTCACTCTCCATACCCTTTAATATCCCACCCAGTCTAATCTCACTCTCCTGCTTACTCCACATACCCTTTAAAATCCCACCCAGTCTAATCCCACTCTCCTGCTCAATCCCCATACCCTTTAATATCCCACCAAGTCAAATCTCACTCTCCTGCTCACTCTCCATACCCTTTAATATCCCACCCAGCCTAATCTCACTCTCCTGCTCACTCTCCAAACCATTTAATATCCCACCCAGTCTAATCTCACTCTCCTGCTCACTCTCCATACCCTTTAATATCCCACCCAGTCTAATCTCACTCTCCTGCTCACTCCCCATACCCTTTAATATCCCACCCAGTCTACTCTCAATCTCCTGAACACTCCCCATACCCTTTAGTATCGTACCCAGTCTAATCTCACTCTCCTGCTCACTCTCCATACCCTTTAATATCCCACCCAGTCTAATCTCTCTCCTGCTCACTCCCCATACCCTTTAATATCCCACCCAGTCTAACCTCACTCCCCATACATTTTAATATCCCACCCAGTCTAATCTCACTCCCCTGCTCACTCTCCATACCCTTTAATATCCCACCCAGTCTAATCTCACACTCCTGCTCACTCCCCATGCCCTTAAATATCCCACCCAGTCTAATCTCACTCTCCTGCTCACTCCCCATACCCTTTAATGTCCCACCAAGTCTAATCTCACTCTCCTGCTCACTCTCCATACCCATTAATATCCCACTCAGTCTAATTTCACTCTCGTGCTCACCCCCCATACCCTTTAATATCCCACCCAGTCTAATCTCACTCTCCTGCTCACTCCCCATACCCTTTAATATCCCACCCAGCCTAATCTCACTCTCCTGCTCACTCTCTCCATACCCTTTAATATACCACCCAGTCTAATCCAACACTCCTGCTCACTCTCCATACCATTTAATATCCCACCCAGTCTAATCTCACTCCTCATACCCTTTAATAACCCACCCAGTCTAATCTCACTCTCCTGCTCACTCTCCATACCCTTTAATATCCCACCCAGTCTAATCTCACTCTCCTGCTCACTCTCCATACCCTTTCATATCCCACCCAGTCTAATCTCACTCCCCTGCTCACACCCCATACCCTTTAATATCCCACCCAGTCTAATCTCACTCTCCTGCTCACTGTCCATACCATTTAATATCCCACCCAGTCTAATCTCACTCTCCTGCTCACTCTCCATACCCTTTAATATCGTACCCAGTCTAACCTCACTCTCCTGCTCACTCTCCATACCCTTTAATATCCCACGCAGTCTAATCTCTCTCCTGCTCACTCCCCATACCCTTTCGTATCCCAGCCAGTCTAACCTTTCTGTCCTGCTCACTCCCCATACCGTTTAATATCCCACTCAGTCTAATCTCACTCTCCTGCTCACTCCCCATACCCTTTAATATTCCACCCAGTCCTATCTCACTCACCTGCACACTCCGCATACCCTGTAATATCCCACCCTGTCTAATCTCACTCTCCTGCTCACTCTCCATACCCTTTAACATCCCACACCGTCTAATCGCACTCTCCTGCTCACTCCCCATACCCTTTAATATACCACCCAGTCTAATCCAACACTCCTGCTCACTCCCCATACCCTTTAATATCCCACCCAGTCTAACCTCACTCTCCTGCTCACTCCCCATACCCTTTAATATCCCACCCAGTCTAATATCACTCCCCTGCTCACTCTCCATACCCTTTAATATCACACCCAGTCGAATCTCACACTCCTGCTCACTCCCCTTACCCTTAAATATCCCACCCAGTCTAATCTCACTCTCCTGCTCAGTCCCCATACCTTTTAATATCCCACCCAGTCTAATCTCACTCTCCTGCTCACTCTCCATACGCATTAATATCCCACTCAGTCTAATCTCACTCTACTGCTCACTCCCCATGCCCTTTAATATCCCACCCAGTCTAATCTCACTCTCCTGCTCGCTCCCCATACCCTTTATTATCCCACACAGTCCAATCTCACACTCCTGCACACTCCGCATACCCTTCAATATCCCACCCAGTCTAATCTCACTCTCCTGTTCACTCTCCATACGCTTTAATATCCCACCCAGCCTAATCTCACTCTCCTGCTCACTCTCCATACCCTTTAATATCCCACCCAGTCTAATCTCACTCATCTGCTCACTCCCCATACCCTTTAATATCCCACCCAGTCTAATCTCGCTCTCCTGCTCCCTCTCCATGCCCTTTAATATCCCACCCAGTCTAATCTCACTCTCCTGATCACTCGTTATACCCTTTAATATCCCACCCAGTCTAATCTCACTCTCCTGCTCCCTCTGCATACCCTTTAATATCCCACCCAGTCTAATCTCACTCTCCTGATCACTCCCCATACCCTTTAATATCCCACCCAGTCTAATCTCACTCTCCTGCTCACTCCCCATATCCTTTAATATCCCACCCAGTCTAATCTCACCCTCCTGCTCACTCCCCATACCCTTTAATATCCAACCCAGTCAAATCTCTCTCTCCTGCTCACTCCCCATACCCTTTATTATCCCACCCAGTCTAATCTCACTCTCCTGCTCACTCTCCATACCCTTTAATATCCCACCCAGACTAATCTCACTCCCCATACCCTTTAATATCCCACCAAGTCTAATCTCACTCTCCTGCTCACACTCCATACCCTTTAATATCGGACCCAGTCTAATCTCACTCTCCTGCTCACTCTCCATACCCTTTAATATCCCACCCAGTCTAATCTCACTCTCCTGCTCACTCCCAATCCCCTTTAATATCCCACCCAGTGAAATCTCACTCTCCTCACTCCCCATACCCTTTAAAATCCCACCCAGTCTAATCTCACTCTCCTCACTCCCCATAACCTTTAATATCCCACCCAGTCTAATCTCACTCTCCTGCTCTCTCCCCATACCGTTTAATATCCCACCCAGTCTAATCTCACTCTCCTGCTCACTCCCCATACCCTTTAATATCCCCCCCAGTCTAATCTCACACTCCTGCTCACTCCCCATACCCTTTAATATCCCACCCAGTCTAATCTCACTCTCCTGCTCACTCCCGATACCCTTTAATATCCCACCCAGTCTAATCTCACTCTCCTGCTCACTCCCCATACCCTTTAATATCCCACCCAGTCTAATCTCACTCTCCTGCTCAGTCTCCATAACCTTTAATATCCCACCCAGTCTAATCTCACTCTCCTGCTCACTCCCGATACCCTTTAATATCCCACCCAGTCTAATCTCACTCTCCTGCTCACTCCCCATACCCTTTAATATCCCACCGTCTAATCTCACTCTCCTGCTCACTCTCCATACCCTTTAATATCGTACCCAGTCTAATCTCACTCTCCTGCTCACTCCCCATACCCTTTAATATCCCACCCAGTCTAATCTCTCTCCTGCTCACTCCCCATACCCTTTAATATCCCACCCAGTCTAATCTCACTCTCCTGCTCACTCCCCATACCCTTTAATGTCCCACCCAGTCTAATCTCACTCTCCTGCACACTCTCCATACCCATTAATATCCCACTCAGTCTAATTTCACTCTCCTGCTCACCCCCCATACCCTTTAATATCCCACCCAGTCTAATCTCACTCTCCTGCTCACTCCCCATACCCTTTAATATCCCACCCAGTCCAATCTCACTCTCCTGCACACTCCGCATACCCTTTAATATCCCACCCAGCCTAATCTCACTCTCCTGCTCACTCTCTCCATACCCTTTAATATACCACCCAGTCTAATCCAACACTCCTGCTCACTCTCCATACCCTTTAATATCCCACCCAGTCTAATCTCACTCTCCTGCTCACTCTCCATACCCTTTAATATCCCACCCAGTCTAATCACACTCCTCATACCCTTTAATAACCCACCTAGTCTAATCTTACTCTCCTGCTCACTCTCCATACCCTTTAATATCCCACACAGTCTAATCTCACTCTCCTGCTCACTCCCCATACCCTTTAATATTCCACCCAGTCTAATCTCACTCTCCTGCTCACTCCCCATACCCTTTAATATCGTACCCAATCTAACCTCACTCTCCTGCTCACTCTCCATACACTTTAATATCCCACGCAGTCTAATCTCTCTCCTGCTCACTCCCCATACCCTTTAGTATCCCAGCCAGTCTAACCTCTCTCTCCTGCTCACTCCCCAGACCGTTTAATATCCCACTCAGTCTAATCTCACTCTCCTGCTCACTCCCCATACCCTTTAATATCCCACCCAGACGAACCTCACTCTCCTGCGCACTCCCCATACCCTTTAATATCCCACCCAGTCCAATCTCACTCTCCTGCACACTCCGCATACCCTGTAATATCCCACCCTGTCTAATCTCACTCTCCTGCTCACTCTCCATACCCTTTAACATCCCACCCAGTCTAATCTCACTCTCCTGCTCACTCCCCATACCCTTTAATATACCACCCACTCTAATCCAACACTCCTGCTCACTCCCCATACCCTTTAATATCCCAACCAGTCTAATCTCACTCTCCTGCTCACTCCCCATACCCTTTAACATCCCACCCAATCTAATCTCACTCTCCTGCTCACTCTCCATCCCCTTTAATATCCCACCCAGTCTAATCTCACTCTCCTGCTCACTCCCCAAACCCTTTAATATCCCACCCAGTCTAATCTCACTCTCCTGCTCACTCCCCATACCCTTTAATATCCCACCCAGTCTAATCTCACTCTCCTGCCCTCTCCCCATACCCTTTATTATCCCACCCAGTCGAATCTCACTCTCCTGCTCACTCTCCATACCCTTTAATATCCCACCCAGTCTAAACTCACTCTCCTGCTCACTCTCCATCCCTTTAATATCCCACCCAGTCTAATCTCACTCTCCTGCCTACTCCCCATACCCTTTAAAATCCCACCCAGTCTAATCTCACTCTCCTGCTCAATCCCCATACCCTTTAATATCCCACCAAGTCTAATCTCACTCTCCTGCTCACTCTCCATACCCTTTAATATCCCACCCAGCCTAATCTCACTATCCTGCTCACTCTCCATACCCTTTAATATCCCACCCAGTCTAATCTCACTCTCCTGCTCACTCCCCATACCCTTTAATAACCCACCCAGTCTTATCTCACTCTCCTGCTCACTCTCCATTCCCTTTAATATCCCACCAAGTCTAATCCCACTCTCCTGCTCACTCTCCATACCCTTCAATATCCCACCCAGTCTAATCTCACACTCCTGCTCACACCCCATACCCTTTAATATCCCAACCAGTCGTATCTCACTCTCCTGCTCACTCTCCATACCCTTTCATATCCCACCCAGTCTAATCTCTCTCCTGCTCACGCCAAATACACTTTAATATCCCACCCAGTCTAACCACACGCTCCTGCTCTCTCCCCATACCCTTTAATATCCCACCCAGTCTAAACTCACTCCCCTGCTCACTCTCCATACTCTTTAATATCCCACCCAGTCTAATCTCACACTCCTGCTCACTCTCCATACCCTTTAATATCCCCCCCAGTCTAATCTCACTCTCCTGCTCACTCCCCATACCCTTTAATATCCCACCCAGTCCAATCTCACACTCCTGCACACTCCGCATACCCTTCAATATCCCACCCAGTCTAATCTCACTCTCCTGTTCACTCTCCATACGCTTTAATATCCCACCCAGCCTAATCTCACTCTCCTGCTCACTCTCCATGCCCTTTAATATCCCACCCCGTCTAATCTCACCCTCCTGCTCACTCCCCATACCCTTTAATATCCCACCCAGTCTAATCTCACTCTCCTGCTCCCTCTCCATACCCTTTAATATCCCACCCAGTCTAATCTCACTCTCCTGATCACTCCCCATACCCTTTAATATCCCACCCAGTCAAATCTCACTCTCCTGCTCACTCCCCATACCCGTTAATATCCCACCCAGTCTAATCTCACTCTCCTGCTCACTCCCATACCCTTTAATAACCCACCCAGTCTAATCTCACTCTCCTGCTCACTCCCCATACCCTTTATTATCCCACCCAGTCTAATCTCACTCTGCTGCTCACTCTCCATACCCTTTAATATCCCACCCAGTCTAATCTCACTCTCCTGCTCACTCCCCATACCCTTTAATATCCCACCAAGTCTAATCTCACTCTCCTGCTCACACTCCATACCCTTTAATCTCGTACCCAGTCTAATCTCACTCTCCTGCTCACTCCCCATACCCTTTAATATCCCACCCAGTCAAATCTCACTCTCCTCACTCCCCATACCCTTTAAAATCCCACCCAGTCTAATCTCACTCTCCTCACTCCCCATAACCTTTAATATCCCACCCAGTCTAATCTCACTCTCCTGCTCTCTCCCCATACCGTTTAATATCCCACCCAGTCTAATCTCACTCTCCTGCTCACTCCCCATACCCTTTAATATCCCCCCCAGTCTAATCTCACTCTCCTGCTCACTCCCCATACCCTTTAATATCCCACCCAGTCTAATCTCACTCTCCTGCTCACTCCCGATACCCTTTAATATCCCACCCAGTCTAATCTCACTCTCCTGCTCACTCCCCATACCCTTTAATATCCCATCCAGTCTAATCTCACTCTCCTGCTCAGTCTCCATAACCTTTAATATACCAGCCAGTCCAATCTCACTCTCCTGCTCACTCTCCATACACTTTAATATGCCAGCCAGTCTAATCCAACACTCCTGCTCACTCCCCATTCCCTTTGATATCCCACCCAGTCTAATCTCACTCTCCTGCTAACTCCCGATACCCTTTAATATCCCACCCAGTCTAATCTTACTCTCCTGCTCACTCCCCATACCCTTTAATATCCCACCCAGTCTAATCTCACTCTCCTGCTCACTCTCCATACCCTTTAATATCGTACCCAGTCTAATCTCACTCTTCTGCTCACTCTCCATACCCTTTAATACCCCACCCAGTCTAATCTCACTCTCCTGCTCACTCCCCATACCCTTTAATATCCCAACCAGTCAAATCTCACTCTCCTCACTCCCAATACCCTTTAATATCTCACCCAGTCTTATCTCATTCTCCGCACTCCCCATACCCTTTAATATCCCACCCAGTCTAATCTCACTCTCCTGCTCCCACCCAGTCTAATCTCACTCTCCTGCTCACGTCTCCATAATTTTTAATATCCCACCCAGACTAATCTCACTCTCCTGCTCCCTCTCCATACCCTTTAATATCCCACCCAGTCTAATCTCACTCTCCTGCTCACTCCCCATACCCTTTAATATCCCAACCCAGTCTAATCTCACTCTCCTGCTCACTTCCCCATACCGTTTAATATCCCACCCAGTCTAATCTCACTCTCGCCTGCTCACTTCCCCATTACCCGTTTATATCCCACCCATCTAATCTCGACTCTCTGCTCACTCTCCCATACCCTTTATATCCCACCCAGTCTAATCTCACTCTCCTGCTCACTCGCCTCCATACCCTTTAATATCCCACCAAGTCTAATCTCACTCTCCTGCTCACACTCCATACCCTTAATCTCGTACCAGTCTAATCTCACTCTCCTGCTCACTTCCCATTTACCCTTTAATATCCACCCAGTCAAATCTCACTCTCCTCACTCCCACTCCCATACCCTTTAAAATCCCACCCAGTCTAATCTCACTCTCCTCACTCGCCCATAACCTTTAATATCCCACCCAGTCTAATCTCACTCTCCTGCTCTCTCCCCATACCGTTTAATATCCCACCCAGTCTAATCTCACTCTCCTGCTCAGTCTCCATAACCTTTAATATACCAGCCAGTCCAATCTCACTCTCCTGCTCACTCTCCCATACACTTTAATATGCCAGCCAGTCTAATCCAACACTCCTGCTCACTCCTCCATACCCTTTGATATCCCACCCAGTCTAATCTCACTCTCACTGCTAACGTCCCGATACCCTTTAATATCCCACCCAGTCTAATCTCACTCTCCTGCTCACGTCCCCATACCCTTTAATATCCCACCCAGTCTAATCTCACTCTCCTGCTCACTCTCCATACCCTTTAATATCGTACCCAGTCTAATCTCACTCTTCTGCTCACTCTCCATACCCTTTAATACCCCACCCAGTCTAATCTCACTCTCCTGCTCACTCCCCATACCCTTTAATATCCAACCAGTCAAATCTCACTCTCCTCACTCCCCAATACCCTTTAATATCTCACCCAGTCTTATCTCATTCTCCGCACTCCCCATACCCTTTAATATCCCACCCAGTCTAATCTCACTCTCCTGCTCACTCCCCATACCCTTTATTATCCCCCCCAGTCTAATCTGACTCTCCTGCTCACGTCCCCATACCCTTTAATATCCCACCAAGTCTAATCTCACTCTCCTGCTCACTCTCCATAATTTTTAATATCCCACCCAGACTAATCTCACTCTCCTGCTCCCTCTCCATACCCTTTAATATCCCACCCAGTCTAAACTCACTCTCCTGCTCACTGCCCCATACCCTTTAATATCCCACCCAGTCTAATCTCACTCTCCTGCTCACTCCCCATACCGTTTAATATCGTACCCTGTCTTATCTCACTCTCCTGCTCACTCTCCATACCCTTTAATATTCCACTTACTCTAATCTCACTCTCCTGCTCAGTCTCCATAACCTATTAATATACCAGCCAGTCTAATCTCACTCTCCTGCTCACTCTCCATACCCTTTAATATACCAGCCAGTCTAATCCAACACTCCTGCTCACTCCCCATACCCTTTGATATCCCACCCAGTCTAATCTCACTCTCCTGCTCACTCCCCATACCATTTAATATTCCCACCCAGTCTAATCTCACTCTCCTGCTCACTCCCCATACCCTTTAATATCCCACCCAGTCTAATCTCACTCTCCTGCTCACTTCCCGATACCCTTTAATATCCCACCCAGTCTAATCTCACTCTCCTGCTCACGTCCCCATACCCTTTAATATCCCACCCAGTCTAATCTCACTCTCCTGCTCACTCTCCCATACACTTTAATATCGTACCCAGTCTAATCTCACTCTCCTGCTCACTCACCATACCATTTAATATCCCACCCAGTCTAATCTCACACTCCTGCTCACTCCCCATACCCTCTAATATCCCAACCAGTCAAATCTCACTCTCCTCACGTCCCAATACCCCTTTAATATCCCACCCAGTCTAATCTCACTCTCCGCACTCCCCATATCCTTTAATATCACAACCAGTCTAATCTCACACTCCTGCTCACTCCCCATACCCTTTGATATCCCACCCAGTCTAATCTCACTCTCCTGCTCACACCCCATTCCCTTTAATATCCAACCCAGTCTAATCTCACTCTCCTGCTCACTCTCCATACCCTTTAATAACGCACCCAGTGTAATCTCACTCTCCTGCTCACTCTCCATACCCTTTAATATCCCATCCAGTCTAATCCCACTTTCCTGCTCACACCCCATACCCTTAATATCCCACCCAGTCTAATCTCACTCTCCTGCTCACTCTCCATACCATTTAATATCCCACCCAGTCTAATCTCACTCTCCTGCTCACTCTCCATACCCTTTAATATCCCACCCAGTCTAATCTCACTCTCCTGCTCACTCCCCATACCCTTTAATATCCCACACCGTCCAATCTCACTCTACTGCTCACTCCCCATTCCCTTTAATATCGTACCCAGTCTAATCTCACTCTCCTGCTCACTCTCCATACCCCTTTAATATCCCCCGCTGTCTAATCTCTCGCCTGCTCACTCCCCACACCCTTTAATATCCCAGCCAGTCTAACCTCACTCTCCTGCTCACTCCCCCATACCGTTTAATATCCCACCCAATCTAATCTCACTCTCCTGCTCACGTCCCCATACCCTTTAATATCCCACCCAGTCTAATCTCACTCTCCTGCTCACTCTCCATACCCATTAATATCCCACTCAGTCTAATCTCACTCTCCCTGCTCATTCCCCATACCCCTTTAATATCCCATCCAGTCTAATCTCACTCTCCTGCTCACTCCCCATCAACTTTAATATCTCACCCAGTCCAATCTCACTCTGCTGCACACTCCGCATACCCTGTAATATCCCACCCAGTCTAATCTCACTCTCCTGCTCACTCTCCATACCCCTTTAATATCCCACCCAGTCTAATCTCGCTCTCCTGCTCACTCTGCATACCCTTTAATATCCCATCCAGTCTAATCTCACTCTCCTGCTCACTCTCCTCCATACCCTTTAACATCCCACCCAGTCTAATCTGACTCTCCTGCTCACTTCCCCATACCCTTTAATATCCCACCCAGTCTAATCTCACTCTCCTGCTCACTGTCCATACCCTTTAATATCCCACCCAGTCTAATCTCACTCTCCTGCTCACTGTCCATACCCTTTAATATACTTCCCAGTCTAATCCAACACTCCTGCTCACTCCCCATACCCTTTAATATCCCACCCAGTCTAATCTCACTCTCCTGCTCACTCTCCATACCCTTTAATATCCCACCCAGTCTAATCTCACTCTCCTGCTTACTCCACATACCCTTTAAAATCCCACCCAGTCTAATCTCACTCTCCTGCTCACTGTCCATACCCTTTAATATACTTCCCAGTCTAATCCAACACTCCTGCTCACTCCCCATACCCTGTTATATCCCACCCAGTCTAATCTCACTCTCCTGCTCACTCTCCATACCCTTTAATATCCCACCCAGTCTAATCTCGCTCTCCTGCTCACTCTGCATACCCTTTAATATCCCATCCAGTCTAATCTCACTCTCCTGCTCACTCTCCATACCCTTTAACATCCCACCCAGTCTAATCTGACTCTCCTGCTCACTCCCCATACCCTTTAATATCCCACCCAGTCTAATCTCACTCTCCTGCTCACTGTCCATACCCTTTAATATCCCACCCAGTCTAATCTCACTCTCCTGCTCACTGTCCATACCCTTTAATATACTTCCCAGTCTAATCCAACACTCCTGCTCACTCCCCATACCCTTTAATATCCCACCCAGTCTAATCTCACTCTCCTGCTCACTCTCCATACCCTTTAATATCCCACCCAGTCTAATCTCACTCTCCTGCTTACTCCACATACCCTTTAAAATCCCACCCAGTCTAATCTCACTCTCCTGCTCAATCCCCATACCCTTTAATATCCCACAAGTCAAATCTCACTCCCCTGCTCACTCTCCATACCCTTTAATATCCCCACCCAGCCTAATCTCACTCTCCTGCTCACTCTCCAAACCATTTAATATCCCACCCAGTCTAATCTCACTCTCCTGCTCACTCTCCATACCCCTTTAATATCCCACCCAGTCTAATCCACTCCTCTCCTGCTCACTCCCCATACCCTTTAATATCCCACCCAGTCTAATCGCACTCTCCTGCTCACTTCCCCATACCCTTTAATATCCCACCCAGTCTACTCTCACTCTCCTGAACACTCCCATACCCTTTAATATCGTACCCAGGTCTAATCTCATTCTCCTGCTCACTCTCCATACCCTTTAATATCCCACCCAGTCTAATCTCTCTCCTGCTCACTCCCCATACCCTTTAATATCCCACCCAGTCTAACCTCACTCCCCATACCTAACCTCACTCCCCATACCTTTTAATATCCCACCCAGTCTAATCTCACTCCCCTGCTCACTCTCCATACCCTTTAATATCCCACCCAGTCTAATCTCACACTCCTGCTCACTCCCCATGCCCTTAAATATCCCACCCAGTCTAATCTCACTCTCCTGCTCACTCCCCATACCCTTTAATATCCCACCAAGTCTAATCTCACTCTCCTGCTCAGACTCCATACCCATTAATATACCAGCCAGTCTAATCTCACTCTCCTGCTCACTCTCCATACCCTTTAATATGCCAGCCAGTCTAATCCAACACTCCTGCTCACTCCCCATACCCTTTGATATCCCACCCAGTCTAACCTCACTCTCCTGCTCACTCCCGATACCCTTTAATATCCCACCCAGTCTAATCTCACTCTCCTGCTCACTCCCCATACCCTTTAATATCCCACCCAGTCTAATCTCACTCTCCTGCTCACTCTCCATACCCTTTAATATCGTACCCAGTCTAATCTCACTCTTCTGCTCACTCTCCATACCCTTTAATACCCCACCCAGTCTAATTTCACTCTCCTGCTCACTCCCCATACCCTTTAATATCCCAACCAGTCAAATCTCACTCTCGTCACTCCCAATACCCTTTAATATCTCACCCAGTCTTATCTCATGCTCCGCACTCCCCATACCCTTTAATATCCCACCCTGTCTAATCTCACTCTCCTGCTCACTCCCCATACCCTTTAATATCCCCCCCAGTCTAATCTGACTCTCCTGCTCACTCCCCATACCCTTCAATATCCCACCCAGTCTAATCTCACTCTCCTGCTCACTCTCCATAATTTTTAATATCCCACCCAGACTAATCTCACTCTCCTGCTCACTCTCCATACCCTTTAATATCCCACCCAGTCTAATCTCACTCTCCTGCTCACTCCCCATACCCTTTAATATCCCACCCAGTCTAATCTCACTCTCCTGCTCACTCCCCATACTGTTTAATATCGTACCCTGTCTTATCTCACTCTCCTGCTCACTCTCCATACCCTTTAATATCCCACCCACTCTAATCTCACTCTCCTGCTCTGTCTCCATAACCTTTAATATACCAGCCAGTCTAATCTCACTCTCCTGCTCACTCTCCATACCCTTTAATATACCAGCCAGTCTAATCCAACACTCCTGCTCACTCCCCATACCCTTTGATATCCCACCCAGTCTAATCTCACTCTCCTGCTCACTCCCCATACCATTTAATATTCCACCCAGTCTAATCTCACTCTCCTGCTCACTCCCCATACCCTTTAATATCCCACCCAGTCTAATCTCACTCTCCTGCTCACTCCCCATACCCTTTAATATCCCACCCAGTCTAATCTCACTCTCCTGCTCACTCCCGATACCCTTTAATATCCCACCCAGTCTAATCTCACTCTCCTGCTCACTCCCCATACCCTTTAATATCCCACCCAGTCTAATCTCACTCTCCTGCTCACTCTCCATACCCTTTAATATCGTACCCAGTCTAATCTCACTCTCCTGCTCACTCACCATACCCTTTAATATCCCACCCAGTCTAATCTCACACTCCTGCTCACTCCCCATACCCTCTAATATCCCAACCAGTCAAATCTCACTCTCCTCACTCCCAATACCCTTTAATATCCCACCCAGTCTAATCTCGCTCTCCGCACTCCCCATATCCTTTAATATCCCAACCAGTCTAATCTCACACTCCTGCTCACTCCCCATACCCTTTGATATCCCACCCAGTCTAATCTCACTCTCCTGCTCACTCCCCATTCCCTTTAATATCCAACCCAGTCTAATCTCACTCTCCTGCTCACTCTCCATACCCTTTAATAACGCACCCAGTGTAATCTCACTCTCCTGCTCACTCTCCATACCCTTTAATATCCCATCCAGTCTAATCCCACTTTCCTGCTCACACCCCATACCCTTTAATATCCCACCCAGTCTAATCTCACTCTCCTGCTCACTCTCCATACCATTTAATATCCCACCCAGTCTAATCTCACTCTCCTGCTCACTCTCCATACCCTTTAATATCCCACCCAGTCTAATCTCACTCTCCTGCTCACACCCCATACCCTTTAATATCCCACACCGTCCAATCTCACTCTCCTGCTCACTCCCCATTCCCTTTAATATCGTACCCAGTCTAATC
The DNA here is from genome assembly GCF_052327205.1 of Somniosus microcephalus. Taxonomy (NCBI): domain Eukaryota; kingdom Metazoa; phylum Chordata; class Chondrichthyes; order Squaliformes; family Somniosidae; genus Somniosus; species Somniosus microcephalus. The sequence continues at coordinate 74,579,739 of NC_140999.1, read as the reverse complement.
TCACTCTCCTGCTCACTCTCCATACCCTTTAATATCCCCCGCAGTCTAATCTCTCGCCTTCTCACTCCCCACACCCTTTAATATCCCAGCCAGTCTAACCTCACTCTCCTGCTCACTCCCCATACCGTTTAATATCCCACCCAATCTAATCTCACTCTCCTGCTCACTCCCCATACCCTTTAATATCCCACCCAGTCTAATCTCACTCTCCTGCTCACTCTCCATACCCATTAATATCCCACTCAGTCTAATCTCACTCTCCTGCTCATTCCCCATACCCTTTAATATCCCACCCAGTCTAATCTCACTCTCCTGCTCACTCCCCATCAACTTTAATATCCCACCCAGTCCAATCTCACTCTGCTGCACACTCCGCATACCCTGTAATATCCCACCCAGTCTAATCTCACTCTCCTGCTCACTCTCCATACCCTTTAATATCCCACCCAGTCTAATCTCGCTCTCCTGCTCACTCTGCATACCCTTTAATATCCCATCCAGTCTAATCTCACTCTCCTGCTCACTCTCCATACCCTTTAACATCCCACCCAATCTAATCTGACTCTCCTGCTCACTCCCCATACCCTTTAATATCCCACCCAGTCTAATCTCACTCTCCTGCTCACTGTCCATACCCTTTAATATCCCACCCAGTCTAATCTCACTCTCCTGCTCACTGTCCATACCCTTTAATATACTTCCCAGTCTAATCCAACACTCCTGCTCACTCCCCATACCCTTTAATATCCCACCCAGTCTAATCTCACTCTCCTGCTCACTCTCCATACCCTTTAATATCCCACCCAGTCTAATCTCACTCTCCTGCTTACTCCACATACCCTTTAAAATCCCACCCAGTCTAATCTCACTCTCCTGCTCAATCCTCATACCCTTTAATATCCCACCAAGTCAAATCTCACACCCCTGCTCACTCTCCATACCCTTTAATATCCCACCCAGCCTAATCTCACTCTCCTGCTCACTCTCCAAACCATTTAATATCCCACCCAGTCTAATCTCACTCTCCTGCTCACTCTCCATACCCTTTAATATCCCACCCAGTCTAATCTCACTCTCCTGCTCACTCCCCATACCCTTTAATATCCCACCCAGTCTAATCTCACTCTCCTGCTCACTCCCCATACCCTTTAATATCCCACCCAGTCTACTCTCACTCTCCTGAACACTCCCCATACCCTTTAATATCGTACCCAGTCTAATCTCACTCTCCTGCTCACTCTCCATACCCTTTAATATCCCACCCAGTCTAATCTCTCTCCTGCTCACTCCCCATACCCTTTAATATCCCACCCAGTCTAACCTCACTCCCCATACCTTTTAATATCCCACCCAGTCTAATCTCACTCCCCTGCTCACTCTCCATACCCTTTAATATCCCACCCAGTCTAATCTCACACTCCTGCTCACTCCCCATGCCCTTAAATATCCCACCCAGTCTAATCTCACTCTCCTGCTCACTCCCCATACCCTTTAATGTCCCACCAAGTCTAATCTCACTCTCCTGCTCACTCTCCATACCCATTAATATCCCACTCAGTCTAATTTCACTCTCCTGCTCACCCCCCATACCCTTTAATATCCCACCCAGTCTAATCTCACTCTCCTGCTCACTCCCCATACCCTTTAATATCCCACCCAGCCTAATCTCACTCTCCTGCTCACTCTCTCCATACCCTTTAATATACCACCCAGTCTAATCCAACACTCCTGCTCACTCTCCATACCCTTTAATATCCCACCCAGTCTAATCTCACTCCTCATACCCTTTAATAACCCACCCAGTCTAATCTCACTCTCCTGCTCACTCTCCATACCCTTTAATATCCCACCCAGTCTAATCTCACTCTCCTGCTCACTCTCCATACCCTTTCATATCCCACCCAGTCTAATCCCACTCTCCTGCTCACACCCCATACCCTTTAATATCCCACCCAGTCTAATCTCACTCTCCTGCTCACTCTCCATACCATTTAATATCCCACCCAGTCTAATCTCACTCTCCTGCTCACTCTCCATACCCTTTAATATCGTACCCAGTCTAACCTCACTCTCCTGCTCACTCTCCATACCCTTTAATATCCCACACAGTCTAATCTCTCTCCTGCTCACTCCCCATAACCTTTCGTATCCCAGCCAGTCTAACCTCTCCCTCCTGCTCACTCCCCATACCGTTTAATATCCCACTCAGTCTACTCTCACTCTCCTGCTCACTCCCCATACCCTTTAATATTCCACCCAGACTAACCTCACTCTCCTGCGCACTCCCCATACCCTTTAATATCCCACCCAGTCCAATCTCACTCTCCTGCACACTCCGCATACCCTGTAATATCCCACCCTGTCTAATCTCACTCTCCTGCTCACTCTCCATACCCTTTAACATCCCACCCCGTCTAATCTCACTCTCCTGCTCACTCCCCATACCCTTTAATATACCACCCAGTCTAATCCAACACTCCTGCTCACTCCCCATACCCTTTAATATCCCACCCAGTCTAACCTCACTCTCCTGCTCACTCCCCATACCCTTTAATATCCCACCCAGTCTAATATCACTCCCCTGCTCACTCTCCATACCCTTTAATATCACACCCAGTCGAATCTCACACTCCTGCTCACTCCCCATACCCTTAAATATCCCACCCAGTCTAATCTCACTCTCCTGCTCACTCCCCATACCCTTTAATATCCCACCCAGTCTAATCTCACTCTCCTGCTCACTCTCCATACGCATTAATATCCCACTCAGTCTAATCTCACTCTCCTGCTCACTCCCCATGCCCTTTAATATCCCACCCAGTCTAATCTCACTCTCCTGCTCACTCCCCATACACTTTAATATCCCACCCAGTCCAATCTCACACTCCTGCACACTCCGCATACCCTTTAATATCCCACCCAGTCTAATGTCGCTCTCCTGCTCCCTCTCCATGCCCTTTAATATCCCACCCAGTCTAATCTCACTCTCCTGATCACTCCCCATACCCTTTAATATCCCACCCAGTCTAATCTCACTCTCCTGCTCCCTCTCCATACCCTTTAATATCCCACCCAGTCTAATTTCACTCTCCTGATCACTCCCCATACCCTTTAATATCCCACCCAGTCTAATCTCACTCTCCTGCTCACTCCCCATATCCTTTAATATCCCACCCAGTCTAATCTCATCCTCCTGCTCACTCCCCATACCCTTTAATATCCAACCCAGTCAAATCTCTCTCTCCTGCTCACTCCCCATACCCTTTATTATCCCACCCAGTCTAATCTCACTCTCCTGCTCACTCTCCATACCCTTTAATATCCCACCCAGTCTAATCTCACTCCCCATACCCTTTAATATCCCACCAAGTCTAATCTCACTCTCCTGCTCACACTCCATACCCTTTAATATCGGACCCAGTCTAATCTCACTCTCCTGCTCACTCTCCATACCCTTTAATATCCCACCCAGTCTAATCTCACTCTCCTGCTCACTCCCAATACCCTTTAATATCCCACCCAGTGAAATCTCACTCTCCTCACTCCCCATACCCTTTAAAATCCCACCCAGTCTAATCTCACTCTCCTCACTCCCCATAACCTTTAATATCCCACCCAGTCTAATCTCACTCTCCTGCTCTCTCCCCATACCGTTTAATATCCCACCCAGTCTAATCTCACTCTCCTGCTCACTCCCCATACCCTTTAATATCCCCCCCAGTCTAATCTCACACTCCTGCTCACTCCCCATACCCTTTAATATCCCACCCAGTCTAATCTCACTCTCCTGCTCACTCCCGATACCCTTTAATATCCCACCCAGTCTAATCTCACTCTCCTGCTCACTCCCCATACCCTTTAATATCCCACCCAGTCTAATCTCACTCTCCTGCTCAGTCTCCATCACCTTTAATATACCAGCCAGTCTAATCTCACTCTCCTGCTCACTCTCCATACCCTTTAATATGCCAGCCAGTCTAATCCAACACTCCTGCTCACTCCCCATACCCTTAAATATCCCATCCAGTCTAATCTCACTCTCCTGCTCACTCCCCATACCCTTTAATGTCCCACCCAGTCTAATCTCACTCTCCTGCACACTCTCCATACCCATTAATATCCCACTCAGTCTAATTTCACTCTCCTGCTCACCCCCCATACCCTTTAATATCCCACCCAGTCTAATCTCACTCTCCTGCTCACTCCCCATACCCTTTAATATCCCACCCAGTCCAATCTCACTCTCCTGCACACTCCGCATACCCTTTAATATCCCACCCAGCCTAATCTCTCTCTCCTGCTCACTCTCTCCATACCCTTTAATATACCACCCAGTCTAATCCAACACTCCTGCTCACTCTCCATACCCTTTAATATCCCACCCAGTCTAATCTCACTCTCCTGCTCACTCTCCATACCCTTTAATATCCCACCCAGTCTAATCTCACTCCTCATACCCTTTAATAACCCACCCAGTCTAATCTCACTCTCCTGCTCACTCCCCATACCCTTTAATATCCCACCCAGTCTAATCCCACTCTCCTGCTCACACCCCATACCCTTTAATATCCCACCCAGTCTAATCTCACTGTCCTGCTCACTCTCCATACCATTTAATATCCCACCCAGTCTAATCTCACTCTCCTGCTCACTCTCCATACCCTTTAATATCCCACCCTGTCTAATCTCACTCTCCTGCTCACTCCCCATACCCTTTAATATCCCACCCAGTCTAATCTCACTCTCCTGCTCACTCCCCATACCCTTTAATATCGTACCCAGTCTAACCTCACTCTCCTGCTCACTCTCCATACACTTTAATATCCCACGCAGTCTAATCTCTCTCCTGCTCACTCCCCATACCCATTAGTATCCCAGCCAGTCTAACCTCTCTCTCCTGCTCACTCCCCAGACCGTTTAATATCCCACTCAGTCTAATCTCACTCTCCTGCTCACTCCCCATACCCTTTAATATCCCACCCAGACTAACCTCACTCTCCTGCGCACTCCCCATACCCTTTAATATCCCACCCAGTCCAATCTCACTCTCCTGCACACTCCCCATACCCTTTAACATCCCACCCAATCTAATCTCACTCTCCTGCTCACTCTCCATCCCCTTTAATATCCCACCCAGTCTAATCTCACTCTCCTGCTCACTCCCCAAACCATTTAATATCCCACCCAGTCTAATCTCACTCTCCTGCTCACTCCCCATACCCTTTAATATCCCACCCAGTCTAGTCTCACTCTCCTGCTCACTCCCCATACCCTTTATTATCCCACCCAGTCGAATCTCACTCTCCTGCTCACTCTCCATACCCTTTAATATCCCACCCAGTCTAAACTCACTCTCCTGCTCACTCTCCATCCCTTTAATATCCCACCCAGTCTAATCTCACTCTCCTGCCTACTCCCCATACCCTTTAAAATCCCATCCAGTCTAATCTCACTCTCCTGCTCAATCCCCATACCCTTTAATATCCCACCAAGTCTAATCTCACTCTCCTGCTCACTCTCCATACCCTTTAATATCCCACACAGCCTAATCTCACTATCCTGCTCACTCTTCATCCCCTTTAATATCCCACCCAGTCTAATCTCACTCTCCTGCTCACTCCCCATACCCTTTAATAACCCACCCAGTCTAATCTCACTCTCCTGCTCACTCTCCATTCCCTTTAATATCCCACCAAGTCTAATCTCACTCTCCTGCTCACTCTCCATACCCTTCAATATCCCACCCAGTCTAATCTCACACTCCTGCTCACAACCCATACCCTTTAATATCCCAACCAGTCGTATCTCACTCTCCTGCTCACTCTCCATACCCTTTCATATCCCACCCAGTCTAATCTCTCTCCTGCTCACGCCCCATACACTTTAATATCCCACCCAGTCTAACCTCACGCTCCTGCTCTCTCCCCATACCTTTAATATCCCACCCAGTCTAATCTCACTCCCCTGCTCACTCTCCATACTCTTTAATATCCCACCCAGTCTAATCTCACACTCCTGCTCACTCTCCATACTCTTTAATATCCCACCCAGTCTAATCTCACTCTCCTGCTCACTCTCCATCCCTTTAATATCCCATTCAGTCTAATCTCACTCTCCTGCTTACTCCCCATACCCTTTAAAATCCCACCCAGTCTAATCTCACTCTTCTGCTCAATCCCCATACCCTTTAATATCCCACCAAGTCTAATCTCACTCTCCTGCTCACTCTCCATACCCTTTAATATCCCACCCAGCCTCATCTCACTACCCTGCTCACTCTCCATACCCTTTAATATACCACCCAGTCTAATCTCACTCTCCTGCTCACTCTCCATACCCTTTAATATCACACACAGTCTAATCTCACTCTCCTGCTCACTCTCCATACCCTTTAATATCCCACCCAGTCTAATCTCACTCTCCTGCTCACACCCCATACACTTTAATATCCCACCCAGTCTAATCTCACTCTCCTGCTCACTCTCCATACCCTTTAATATCCCACACAGTGCAGTCTCTCTCCTGCTCACTCCCCATACCCTTTAATATCCCACCCAGTCTAACCTCACTCTCCTGCTCACTCCCCATACCCTTTAATATCCCACCCAGTCTAATCTCACTCCCCTGCTCACTCTCCATACCCTTTAATATCACACCCAGTCTAATCTCACACTCCTGCTCGCTCCCCATACCCTTAAATATCCCACCCAGTCTAATCTCACTCTCCTGCTCACTCCCCATACGCATTAATATCCCACTCAGTCTAATCTCACTCTCCTGCTCTCTCCCCATACCCTTTAATATCCCACCCAGTCTAATCTCACTCTCCTGCTCACTCCCCATACCCTTTAATATCCCACCCAGTCCAATCTCACACTCCTGCACACTCCGCATACCCTTCAATATCCCACCCAGTCTAATCTCACTCTCCTGTTCACTCTCCATACGCTTTAATATCCCACCCAGCCTAATCTCACTCTCCTGCTCACTCTCCATGCCCTTTAATATCCCACCCCGTCTAATCTCACCCTCCTGCTCACTCCCCATACCCTTTAATATCCCACCCAGTCTAATCTCACTCTCCTGCTCCCTCTCCATACCCTTTAATATCCCACCCAGTCTAATCTCACTCTCCTGATCACTCCCCATACCCTTTAATATCCCACCCAGTCAAATCTCACTCTCCTGCTCACTCCCCATACCCGTTAATATCCCACCCAGTCTAATCTCACTCTCCTGCTCACTCCCCATACCCTTTAATATCCCACCCAGTCTAATCTCACTCTCCTGCTCACTCCCCATACCCTTTATTATCCCACCCAGTCTAATCTCACTCTGCTGCTCACTCTCCATACCCTTTAATATCCCACCCAGTCTAATCTCACTCTCCTGCTCACTCCCCATACCCTTTAATATCCCACCAAGTCTAATCTCACTCTCCTGCTCACACTCCATACCCTTTAATATCGTACCCAGCCTAATCTCACTCTCCTGCTCACTCCCCATACCCTTTAATATCCCACCCAGTCAAATCTCACTCTCCTCACTCCCCATACCCTTTAAAATCCCACCCAGTCTAATCTCACTCTCCTCACTCCCCATAACCTTTAATATCCCACCCAGTCTAATCTCACTCTCCTGCTCTCTCCCCATACCGTTTAATATCCCACCCAGTCTAATCTCACTCTCCTGCTCACTCCCCATACACTTTAATATCCCACCCAGTCTAATCTCACTCTCCTGCTCACTCCCGATACCCTTTAATATCCCACCATGTCTAATCTCACTCTCCTGCTCACTCCCCATACCCTTTAATATCCCATCCAGTCTAATCTCATTCTCCTGCTCAGTCTCCATAACCTTTAATATACCAGCCAGTCTAATCTCACTCTCCTGCTCACTCCCCATACCCTTTATTATCCCACCCAGTCTAATCTCACTCTGCTGCTCACTCTCCATACCCTTTAATATCCCACCCAGTCTAATCTCACTCTCCTGCTCACTCCCCATACCCTTTAATATCCCACCAAGTCTAATCTCACTCTCCTGCTCACACTCCATACCCTTTAATATCGTACCCAGTCTAATCTCACTCTCCTGCTCACTCCCCATACCCTTTAATATCCCACCCAGTCAAATCTCACTCTCCTCACTCCCCATACCCTTTAAAATCACACCCAGTCTAATCTCACTCTCCTCACTCCCCATAACCTTTAATATCCCACCCAGTCTAATCTCACTCTCCTGCTCTCTCCCCATACCGTTTAATATCCCACCCAGTCTAATCTCACTCTCCTGCTCACTCCCCATACCCTTTAATATCCCACCCAGTCTAATCTCACTCTCCTGCTCACTCCCGATACCCTTTAATATCCCACCATGTCTAATCTCACTCTCCTGCTCACTCCCCATACCCTTTAATATCCCATCCAGTCTAATCTCATTCTCCTGCTCAGTCTCCATAACCTTTAATATACCAGCCAGTCTAATCTCACTCTCCTGCTCACTCTCCATACCCTTTAATATGCCAGCCAGTCTAATCCAACACTCCTGCTCACTCCCCATACCCTTTGATATCCCACCCAGTCTAATCTCACTCTCCTGCTCACTCCCGATACCCTTTAATATCCCACCCAGTCTAATCTCACTCTCCTGCTCACTCCCCATACCCTTTAATATCCCACCCAGTCTAATCTCACTCTCCTGCTCACTCTCCATACCCTTTAATATCGTACCCAGTCTAATCTCACTCTTCTGCTCACTCTCCATACCCTTTAATACCCCACCCAGTCTAATCTCACTCTCCTGCTCACTCCCCATACCCTTTAATATCCCAACCAGTCAAATCTCACTCTCCTCACTCCCAATACCCTTTAATATCTCACCCAGTCTTATCTCATTCTCCGCACTCCCCATACCCTTTAATATCCCACCCAGTCTAATCTCACTCTCCTGCTCACTCCCCATACCCTTTAATATCCCCCCCAGTCTAATCTGACTCTCCTGCTCACTCCCCATACCCTTTAATATCCCACCCAGTGTAATCTCACTCTCCTGCTAACTCCCGATATCCTTTAATATCCCACCCAGTCTAATCTCACTCTCCTGCTCACTCTCCATACCCTTTAATATCCCACCCAGTCTAATCTCACTCTCCAGCTCACTCTCCATACCCTTTAATATCCCACCCAGTCTAATCTCACTCTCCTGCTTACCCCCCATACCCTTTAATATCCCACCCAGTCTAATCTCACTCTCCTGCTTACTCCCCATACCCCTTAATATCCCACCCAGTCTAATCTCACTCTCCTGCTCACTCCCCATACCCTTTAATATCCCACCAAGTCTAATCTCACTCTCCTGCTGATTCCCCATACCCTTTAATAACCCACCCAGTCTAATATCACTCTCCTGCTCACTCCCCATACCCTTTAATATCCCACCCAGTCTAATCTCACTCTCCTGCTCACTCCCCATACCGTTTAATATCCCACCCAGTCTAATCTCACTCTCCTGCTCACTCCCCATTCCCTTTAATATCCCACCCAGACTAATCTCACTCCCCATACCCTTTAATAACCCACCCAGTCTAATGTCACTCTCCTGCTCACTCTCGATACCCTTTAATATCCCACCCAGTCTAATCTCACTCTCCTGCTCACTCTCCATACCCTTTAATATCCCATCCAGTCGAATCCCACTTTCCTGCTCACACCCCATACCCTTTAATATCCCACCCAGTCTAATCTCACTCTCCTGCTCACTCTCCATACCATTTAATATCCCACCCAGTCTAATCTCACTCTCCTGCTCACTCTCCATACCCTTTAATATCCCACCCAGTCTAATCTCACTCTCCTGCTCACTCCCCATACCCTTTAATATCCCACCCAGTCCAATCTCACTCTCCTGCTCACTCCCCATTCCCTTTAATATCGTACCCAGTCTAATCTCACACTCCTGCTCACTCTCCATACCCTTTAATATCCCACGCAGTCTAATCTCTCGCCTGCTCACTCCCCACACCCTTTAATATCCCAGCCAGTCTAACCTCACTCTCCTGCTCACTCCCCATATCGTTTAATATCCCACCCAGTCTAATCTCACTCTCCTGCTCACTCTCCATACGCATTAATATCCCACTCAGTCTAATCTCACTCTCCTGCTCACTCCCCATACCCTTTAATATCCCACCCAGTCCAATCTCACTCTCCTGCACACTCCGCATACCCTGTAATATCCCACCCAGTCTAATCTCACTCTCCTGCTCACTCTCCATACCCTTTAATATCCCTCCCAGTCTAATCTCGCTCTCCTGCTCACTCTGCATACCCTTTAATATCCCACCCAGTCTAATCTCACTCTCCTGCTCACTCTCCATACCCTTTAACATCCCACCCAGTCTAATCCAACACTCCTGCTCACTCTCCATACCCTTTAATATCCCACCCAGTCTAATCTCAATCTCCTGCTCACTGTCCATACCCTTTAATATACTTCCCAGTCTAATCCAACACTCCTGCTCACTCCCCATACCCTTTAATATCCCACCCAGTCTAATCTCACTCTCCTGCTCACTCCCCATACCCTTTAATATCCCACCCAGTCTAATCTCACTCTCCTGCTCACTCTCCATACCCTTTAATATCCCACCCAGTCTAATCTCACTCTCCTGCTCACTCCCCAAACCCTTTTATATCCCACCCAATCTAATCTCACTCTCCTGCTCACTCCACATACCCTTTAATATCCCACCCAGTCTATTCTCACTCTCCTGCTCACTCCCCATACCCTTTATTATCCCACCCAGTCTAATGTCACTCTCCTGCTCTCTCTCCATACCATTTAAAATCCCACCCAGTCTAATCTCACCCTCCTGCTCAATCCCCATACCCTTTAATATCCCACCAAGTCTAATCTCACTCTCCTGCTCACTCTCCATACCCTTTAATATCCCACCCAGCCTAATCTCACTCTCCTGCACACTCGCCATACCCTTTAATATCCCACCCAGTCTAACCTCACTCTCCTGCTCACTCCCCATACCCTTTAATAACCCACCCAGTCTAATCTCACTCTCCTGCTCACTCTCCATACCCTTTAATATCCCACCCAGTCTAATCCCACTCTCCTGCTCACTCCCCATACACTTTAATATCCCACTCAGTCTAATCTCACTCTCCTGCTCACTCTCCATACCATTTAATATCCCACCCAGTCTAATCTCACTCTCCTGCTCACTCCCCATACCCTTTAATATTCCACCCAGTCTAATCTCACTCTCCTGCTCACTCCCCATACCCTTTAATATCCCACCCAGTCTAATCTCACTCTCCTGCTCACTCCCCATACCCTTCAATATCGTACCCAGTCTAATCTCACTCTCCTGCTCACTCTCCATACCCTTTTATATCCCACCCAGTCTAATCTCTCTCCTGCTCACTCCTCATACACTTTAATATCCCACCCAGTCTAACCTCACTCTCCTGCTCACTCCCCATACCCTTTAATATCCCACCAAGTCTAATCTCACTCCCCTGCTCACTCTCCATACCCTTTAATATCCCACCCAGTCTAATCTCACTCTCCTGCTCACTCCCCATACCCTTTAATATCCCACCCAGTCTAATCTCACTATCCTGCTCACTCCCCATACCCTTAAATATGGTACCCTGTCTAATCTCACTCTCCTGCTCACTCTCCATACCCTTTAATATCGTACCCAGTCTAATCTCACTCTCCTGCTCACTCTCCATAAGTTTTAATATCCCACCCAGTCTAATCTCACTCTCCTGCTCTCTCCCCATACCGTTTAATATCCCACCCAGTCTAATCTCACTCTCCTGCTCACTCCCCATACCCTTTAATATCCCCCCCAGTCTAATCTCACTCTCCTGCTCACTCCCCATACCCTTTAATATCCCACCCAGTCTAATCTCACTCTCCTGCTCACTCTCCATAATCTTTAATATCCCACCCAGTCTAATCTCACTCTCCTGCTCACTCTCCATACCCTTTAATATCCCACCCAGTCTAATCTCACTCTCCTGCTCACACCCCATACCGTTTAATATCGTACCCTGTCTAATCTCACTCTCCTGCTCACTCTCCATTCCCTTTAATATCCCAGCCAGTCTAATCTCACTCTCCTGCTCAGTCTCCATAACCTTTAATGTCCCACCCAGTCTAATCTCACTCTCCTGCTCATACTCCATACCCTTTAATATCCCACCCAGTCTAATCTCACTCTCCTACTCACTCCCCATACACTTTAATATCCCACCCAGTCTAATCTCACTCTCCTGCTCCCTCTCCATACCCTTTAATATCCCACCCAGTCTAATCTCACTCTCCTGATCACTCCCCATAACCTTTAATATCCCACCCAGTCTAATCTCACTCTCCTGCTCACTCCCCATACCCTTTAATATCCCACCCAGTCTAATCTCACTCTCCTGCTCACTCCCCATACCCTTTAATATCCCACCCAGTCTAATCTCACTCTCCTGCTCACTCCCCATACCCTTTATTATCCCACCCAGTCTAATCTCACTCTCCTGCTCACTCTCCATACCCTTTAATATCCCACCCAGTCTAATCTCAGTCTCCTGCTCACTCCCCATACCCTTTAATATCCCACCCAGTCAAATCTCACTCTCCTCACTCCCCATACCCTTTAAAATCCCACCCAGTCTAATCTCACTCTCCTCACTTCCCATAACCTTTAATATCCCACTCAGTCTAACCTCACTCTCCTGCTCTCTCCCCATACCGTTTAATATCCCACCCAGTCTAATCTCACTCTCCTGCTCACTCCCCATCCCCTTCAATGGCCCCCCCAGTCTAATCTCACTCTCCTGCTCACTCCCCATACCCTTTAATATCCCACCCAGTCTTATCTCACTCTCCTGCTCACTCTCCATAATCTTTAATATCCCACCCAGTCTCATCCCACTCTCCTGCTCACTCTCCATACCCTTTAATATCCCACCCAGACTAATTTCACTCTCCTGCTCACTCCCCATACCCTTTAATATCCCATCCAGTCTAATCTCACTCTCCTGCTCACTCCCCATACCGTTTAATATCGTACCCTGTCTAATCTCACTCTCCTGCTCACTCTCCATACCCTTTAATATCCCACCCAGTCTAATCTCACTCTCCTGCTCAGTCTCCATAACCTTTAATATACCAGCCAGTCTAATCTCACTCTCCTGCTCACTCTCCATACCCTTTAATATACCAGCCAGTCTAATCCAACACTCCTGCTCACTCCCCATACCCTTTGATATCCCACCCAGTCTAATCTCACTCTCCTGCTCACTCCCCATACCATTTAATATTCCACCCAGTCTAATCTCACTCTCCTGCTCACTCCCCATACCCTTTAATATCCCACCCAGTCTAATCTCACTCTCCTGCTCACTCCCCATACCCTTTAATATTCCACCCAGTCTAATCTCACTCTCCTGCTCACTCCCGATACCCTTTAATATCCCAACCAGTCTACTCTCACTCTCCTGCTCACTCCCCATACCCTTTAAAATCACACCCAGTCTAATCTCACTCTCCTGCTCACTCCCCAAACCCTTTAATATCGTACCCAGTCTAATCTCACTCTCCTGCTCACTCTCCATACCCTTTAATATCCCACCCAGTCTAATCTCTCTCCTGCTCACTCTCCATACCCTTTAATATCCCACCCAGTCTAACCTCACTCTCCTGCTCTCTCCCCATACCCTTTAATATCCCACCCAGTCTAATCTCACTCCCCTGCTCACTCTCCATACCCTTTAATATCCCACCCAGTCTAATCTCACTCTCCTGCTCACTCCCCATACCCTTTAATATCCCACCCAGTCTAATCTCACTATCCTGCTCACTCCCCATACCCTTAAATATGGTACCCAGTCAAATCTCACTCTCCTGCTCACTCTCCATACCCTTTAATATCCCACCCAGTCTAATCTCACTCTCCTGCTCTCTCCCCATACCGTTTAATATCCCACCCAGTCTAATCTCACTCTCCTGCTCACTCCGCATACCCTTTCATATCCCCCCAGTCTAATCTCACTCTCCTACTCACTCCCCATACCCTTTAATATCCCACCCAGTCTACTCTCACTCTCCTGCTCACTCTCCATAATCTTTAATATCCCACCCAGTCTAATCTCACTCTCCTGCTCACTCTCCATACCCTTTAATATCCCACCCAGTCTAATCTCACTCTCCTGCTCACTCCCCATACCGTTTAATATCGTAGCCTGTCTAATCTCACTCTCCTGCTCACTCTCCATACCCTTTAATATCCCAGCCAGTCTAATCTCACTCTCCTGCTCAGTCTCCATAACCTTTAATGTCCCACCCAGTCTAATCTCACTCCCCTGCTCACTCTCCTTACCCTTTAATATCCCACCCAGTCTAATCTCACTCTCCTGCTCACTCCCCATACCCTTTAATATCCCACCCAGTCTGATCTCACTCTCCTGCTCCCTCTCCATACCCTTTAATATCCCACCCAGTCTAATCTCACTCTCCTGATCACTCCCCACACCCTTTAATATCCCACCCAGTCTAATCTCACTCTCCTGCTCCTCCCCATACCCTTTAATATCCCACCCAGTCGAATCTCACTCTCCTGCTCACTCCCCATACCCTTTAATATCCCACCCAGTCTAATCTCACTCTCCTGCTCACTCCCCATACCCTTTAATATCCCACCCAGTCTATTCTCACTCTCCTGCTCACTCTCCATACCCTTTAGTAACCCACCCAGTCTAATCTCACTCTCCTGCTCACTCCCCATACCCTTTAATATACCACCCAGTCAAATCTCACTCTCCTCACTCCCCATACCCTTTAAAATCCCACCCAGTCTAATCTCACTCTCCTCACTCCCCATAACCTTTAATATCCCAATCAGTCTAACCTCACTCTCCTGCTCTCTCCCCATACCGTTTAATATCCCACCCAGTCTAATCTCACTCTCCTGCTCACTCCCCATCCCCTTTAATGTCCCCCCCAGTCTAATCTCACTCTCCTGCTCACTCCCGATACCCTTTAATATCCCACCCAGTCTAATCTCACTCTCCTGCTCACTCCCCATACCCTTTAATATCCCATCCAGTCAAATCTCACTCTCCTGCTCAGTCTCCATAACCTTTAATATACCAGCCAGTCTAATCTCACTCTCCTGCTCACTCTCCATACCCTTTAATATGCCAGCCAGTCTAATCCAACACTCCTGCTCACTCCCCATACCCTTTGATATCCCACCCACTCTAATCTCACTCTCCTGCTCACTCCCGATACCCTTTAATATCCCACCCAGTCTAATCTCACTCTCCTGCTCACTCCCCATACCCTTTAATATCCCACCCAGTCTAATCTCACTCTCCTGCTCACTCTCCATACCCTTTAATATCGTACCCAGTCTAATCTCACTCTTCTGCTCACTCTCCATACCCTTTAATACACCACCCAGTCTAATCTCACTCTCCTGCTCACTCCCCATACCCTTTAATATCCCAACCAGTCAAATCTCACTCTCCTCACTCCCAATACCCTTTAATATCTCACCCAGTCTTATCTCATTCTCCGCACTCCCCATACCCTTTAATATCCCACCCAGTCTAATCTCACTCTCCTGCTCACTCCCCATACCCTTTAATATCCCCCCCAGTCTAATCTGACTCTCCTGCTCACTCCCCATACCTTTAATATCCCACCCAGTGTAATCTCACTCTCCTGCTAACTCCCCATATCCTTTAATAACCCACCCAGTCTAATCTCACTCTCCTGCTCACTCTCCATACCCTTTAATATCCCACCCAGTCTAATCTCACTCTCCAGCTCACTCTCCATACCCTTTAATATCCCACCCAGTCTAATCTCACTCTCCTGCTTACCCCCCATACCCTTTAATATCCCACCCAGTCTAATCTCACTCTCCTGCTTACTCCCCATACCCTTTAATATCCCACCCAGTCTAATCTCACTCTCCTGCTCACTCCCCATACCCTTTAATATCCCATCAAGTCTAATCTCACTCTCCTGCTGATTCCCCATACCCTTTAATAACCTACCCAGTCTAATCTCACTCTCCTGCTCACTCCCGATACCCTTTAATATCCCAACCAGTCTACTCTCACTCTCCTGCTCACTCCCCATACCCTTTAATATCCCACCCAGTCTAATCTCACTCTCCTGCTCACTCCCCATACCCTTTAATATCTTACCCAGTCTAATCTCACTCTCCTGCTCACTCTCCATACCCTTTAATATCCCACCCAGTCTAATCTCTCTCCTGCTCACTCCCCATACCCTTTAATATCCCACCCAGTCTAACCTCACTCTCCTGCTCACTCCCCATACCCTTTAATATCCCACCCAGTCTAATCTCACTCCCCTGCTCACTCTCCATACCCTTTAATATCCCACCCAGTCTAATCTCACTCTCCTGCTCACTCCCCATACCCTTTAATATCCCACCAGTCTAATCTCACTATCCTGCTCACTCCCCATACCCTTAAATATGGTACCCAGTCTAATCTCACTCTCCTGCTCTCTCCCCATACCGTTTAATATCCCACCCAGTCTAATCTCACTCTCCTGCTCACTCCGCATACCCTTTCATATCCCCCCAGTCTAATCTCACTCTCCTGCTCACTCCCCATACCCTTTAATATCCCACCCAGTCTACTCCCACTCTCCTGCTCACTCTCCATAATCTTTAATATCCCACCCAGTCTAATCTCACTCTCCTGCTCACTCTCCATACCCTTTAATATCCCACCCAGTCTAATCTCACTCTCCTGCTCACTCCCCATACCGTTTAATATCGTAGCCTGTCTAATCTCACTCTCCTGCTCACTCTCCATACCCTTTAATATCCCAGCCAGTCTAATCTCACTCTCCTGCTCAGTCTCCATAACCTTTAATGTCCCACCCAGTCTAATCTCACTCTCCTGCTCACTCTCCATACCCTTTAATATCCCACCCAGTCTAATCTCACTCTCCTGCTCACTCCCCATACCCTTTAATATCCCACCCAGTCTGATCTCACTCTCCTGCTCCCTCTCCATACCCTTTAATATCCCACCCAGTCTAATCTCACTCTCCTGATCACTCCCCATACCCTTTAATATGCCACCCAGTCTAATCTCACTCTCCTGCTCCTCCCCATACCCTTTAATATCCCACCCAGTCTAATCTCACTCTCCTGCTCACTCCCCATACCCTTTAATATACCACCCAGTCTAATCTCACTCTCCTGCTCACTCCCCATACCCTTTATTATCCCACCCAGTCTAATCTCACTCTCCTGCTCAATCTCCATACCCTTTAATAACCCACCCAGTCTAATCTCACTCTCCTGCTCACTCCCAATACCCTTTAATATCCCACCCAGTCAAATCTCACTCTCCTCACTCCCCATACCCTTTAAAATCCCACCCAGTCTAATCTCACTCTCCTCACTCCGCATAACCTTTAATATCCCACTCAGTCTAACCTCACTCTCCTGCTCTCTCCCCATACCGTTTAATATCCCACCCAGTCTAATCTCACTCTCCTGCTCACTCCCCATCCCCTTTAATGTCCCCCCAGTCTAATCTCACTCTCCTGCTCACTCCCGATACCCTTTAATATCCCACCCAGTCTAATCTCACTCTCCTGCTCACTCCCCATACCCTTTAATATCCCATCCAGTCAAATCTCACTCTCCTGCTCAGTCTCCATAACCTTTAATATACCAGCCAGTCTAATCTCACTCTCCTGCTCACTCTCCATACCCTTTAATATGCCAGCCAGTCTAATCCAACACTCCTGCTCACTCCCCATACCCTTTGATATCCCACCCAGTCTAATCTCACTCTCCTGCTCACTCCCGATACCCTTTCATATCCCACCCAGTCTAATCTCACTCTCCTGCTCACTCCCCATACCCTTTAATATCCCACCCAGTCTAATCTCACTCTCCTGCTCACTCTCCATACCCTTTAATATCGTACCCAGTCTAATCTCACTCTTCTGCTCACTCTCCATAACCTTTAATACCCCACCCAGTCTAATCTCACTCTCCTGCTCACTCCCCATACCCTTTAATATCCCAACCAGTCAAATCTCACTCTCCTCACTCCCAATACCCTTTAATATCTCACCCAGTCTTATCTCATTCTCCGCACTCCCCATACCCTTTAATATCCCACCCAGTCTAATCTCACTCTCCTGCTCACTCCCCATACCCTTTAATATCCCACCCAGTCTAATCTCACTCTCCTGCTCACTCTCCATACCCTTTAATATCGTACCCAGTCTAATCTCACTCTTCTGCTCACTCTCCATACCCTTTAATACCCCACCCAGTCTAATCTCACTCTCCTGCTCACTCCCCATACCCTTTAATATCCCAACCAGTCAAATCTCACTCTCCTCACCCCCAATACCCTTTAATATCTCACCCAGTCTTATCTCATTCTCCGCACTCCCCATACCCTTTAATATCCCACCCAGTCTAATCTCACTCTCCTGCTCTCTCCCCATACCGTTTAATATCCCACCCAGTCTAATCTCACTCTTCTGCTCACTCCGCATACCCTTTAATATCCCCCCCAGTCTAGTCTCACTCTCCTGCTCACTCCCCATACCCTTTAATATCCCACCCAGTCTAATCTCACTCTCCTGCTCACTCTCCATAATCTTTAATATCCCACCCAGTCTAATCTCACTCTCCTGCTCACTCTCCATACCCTTTAATATCCCACCCAGTCTAATCTCACTCTCCTGCTCACTCCCCATACCGTTTAATATCGTAGCCTGTCTAATCTCACTCTCCTGCTCACTCTCCATACCCTTTAATATCCCAGCCAGTCTAATCTCACTCTCCTGCTCAGTCTCCATAACCTTTAATGTCCCACCCAGTCTAATCTCACTCTCCTGCTCACTCTCCATACCCTTTAATATCCCACCCAGTCTAATCTCACTCTCCTGCTCACTCCCCATACCCTTTAATATCCCACCCAGTCTGATCTCACTCTCCTGCTCCCTCTCCATACCCTTTAATATCCCACCCAGTCTAATCTCACTCTCCTGATCACTCCCCATACCCTTTAATATCCCACCCAGTCTAATCTCACTCTCCTGCTCCTCCCCATAACCTTTAATATCCCACCCAGTCTAATCTCACTCTCCTGCTCACTCCCCATACCCTTTAATATCCCACCCAGTCTAATCTCACTCTCCTGCTCACTCCCCATACCCTTTATTATCCCACCCAGTCTAATCTCACTCTCCTGCTCACTCTCCATCCCCTTTAATATCCCACCCAGTCTAATCTCACTCTCCTGCTCACTCCCCATACCCTTTAATATCCCACCCAGTCAAATCTCACTCTCCTCACTCCCCATACCCTTTAAAATCCCACCCAGTCTAATCTCACTCTCCTCACTCCTCACCTTTAATATCCCACTCAGTCTAACCTCACTCTCCTGCTCTCTCCCCATACCGTTTAATATCCCACCCAGTCTAATCTCACTCTCCTGCTCACTCCCCATCCCCTTTAATGTCCCCCCCAGTCTAATCTCACTCTCCTGCTCACTCCCCATAGCATTTAATGTCCCACCCAGTCTAATCTCACTCTCCTGCTCACTCTCCATAATCTTTAATATCCCACCCAGTCTAATCTCACTCTCCTGCTCACTCTCCATACCCTTTAATATCCCACCCAGACTAATCTCACTCTCCTGCTCACTCCCCATACCCTTCAATATCCCATCCAGTCTAATCTCACTCTCCTGCTCACTCCCCATATCGTTTAATATCGTACCCTGTCTAATCTCACTCTCCTGCTCACTCTCCATGCCCTTTAATATCCCACCCAGTCTAATCTCACTCTCCTGCTCAGTCTCCATAACCTTTAATATACCAGCCAGTCTAATCTCACTCTCCTGCTCACTCTCCATACCCTTTAATATACCAGCCAGTCTAATCCAACACTCCTGCTCACTCCCCATACCCTTTGATATCCCACCCAGTCTAATCTCACTCTCCTGCTCACTTCCCATACCATTTAATATTCCACCCAGTCTAATCTCACTCTCCTGCTCCCTCCCCATACCCTTTAATATCCCACCCAGTCTAATCTCACTCTCCTGCTCACTCCCGATACCCTTTAATATCCCAACCAGTCTAATCTCACTCTCCTGCTCACTCCCCATACCCTTTAATATCCCACCCAGTCTAATCTCACTCTCCTGCTCACTCCCCATACCCTTTAATATCCCACCCAGTCTAATCTCACTCTCCTGCTCACTCCCCATACCCTTTAATATACCACCCAGTCTAATCTCACTCTCCTGCTCACTCCCCATACCCTTTATTATCCCACCCAGTCTAATCTCACTCTCCTGCTCAATCTCCATACCCTTTAATAACCCACCCAGTCTAATCTCACTCTCCTGCTCACTCCCAATACCCTTTAATATCCCACCCAGTCAAATCTCACTCTCCTCACTCCCCATACCCTTTAAAATCCCACCCAGTCTAATCTCACTCTCCTCACTCCGCATAACCTTTAATATCCCACTCAGTCTAACCTCACTCTCCTGCTCTCTCCCCATACCGTTTAATATCCCACCCAGTCTAATCTCACTCTCCTGCTCACTCCCCATCCCCTTTAATGTCCCCCCAGTCTAATCTCACTCTCCTGCTCACTCCCGATACCCTTTAATATCCCACCCAGTCTAATCTCACTCTCCTGCTCACTCCCCATACCCTTTAATATCCCATCCAGTCAAATCTCACTCTCCTGCTCAGTCTCCATAACCTTTAATATACCAGCCAGTCTAATCTCACTCTCCTGCTCACTCTCCATACCCTTTAATATGCCAGCCAGTCTAATCCAACACTCCTGCTCACTCCCCATACCCTTTGATATCCCACCCAGTCTAATCTCACTCTCCTGCTCACTCCCGATACCCTTTCATATCCCACCCAGTCTAATCTCACTCTCCTGCTCACTCCCCATACCCTTTAATATCCCACCCAGTCTAATCTCACTCTCCTGCTCACTCTCCATACCCTTTAATATCGTACCCAGTCTAATCTCACTCTTCTGCTCACTCTCCATACCCTTTAATACCCCACCCAGTCTAATCTCACTCTCCTGCTCACTCCCCATACCCTTTAATATCCCAACCAGTCAAATCTCACTCTCCTCACTCCCAATACCCTTTAATATCTCACCCAGTCTTATCTCATTCTCCGCACTCCCCATACCCTTTAATATCCCACCCAGTCTAATCTCACTCTCCTGCTCACTCCCCATACCCTTTAATATCCCACCCAGTCTAATCTCACTCTCCTGCTCACTCTCCATACCCTTTAATATCGTACCCAGTCTAATCTCACTCTTCTGCTCACTCTCCATACCCTTTAATACCCCACCCAGTCTAATCTCACTCTCCTGCTCACTCCCCATACCCTTTAATATCCCAACCAGTCAAATCTCACTCTCCTCACCCCCAATACCCTTTAATATCTCACCCAGTCTTATCTCATTCTCCGCACTCCCCATACCCTTTAATATCCCACCCAGTCTAATCTCACTCTCCTGCTCTCTCCCCATACCGTTTAATATCCCACCCAGTCTAATCTCACTCTTCTGCTCACTCCGCATACCCTTTAATATCCCCCCCAGTCTAGTCTCACTCTCCTGCTCACTCCCCATACCCTTTAATATCCCACCCAGTCTAATCTCACTCTCCTGCTCACTCTCCATAATCTTTAATATCCCACCCAGTCTAATCTCACTCTCCTGCTCACTCTCCATACCCTTTAATATCCCACCCAGTCTAATCTCACTCTCCTGCTCACTCCCCATACCGTTTAATATCGTAGCCTGTCTAATCTCACTCTCCTGCTCACTCTCCATACCCTTTAATATCCCAGCCAGTCTAATCTCACTCTCCTGCTCAGTCTCCATAACCTTTAATGTCCCACCCAGTCTAATCTCACTCTCCTGCTCACTCTCCATACCCTTTAATATCCCACCCAGTCTAATCTCACTCTCCTGCTCACTCCCCATACCCTTTAATATCCCACCCAGTCTGATCTCACTCTCCTGCTCCCTCTCCATACCCTTTAATATCCCACCCAGTCTAATCTCACTCTCCTGATCACTCCCCATACCCTTTAATATCCCACCCAGTCTAATCTCACTCTCCTGCTCCTCCCCATAACCTTTAATATCCCACCCAGTCTAATCTCACTCTCCTGCTCACTCCCCATACCCTTTAATATCCCACCCAGTCTAATCTCACTCTCCTGCTCACTCCCCATACCCTTTATTATCCCACCCAGTCTAATCTCACTCTCCTGCTCACTCTCCATCCCCTTTAATATCCCACCCAGTCTAATCTCACTCTCCTGCTCACTCCCCATACCCTTTAATATCCCACCCAGTCAAATCTCACTCTCCTCACTCCCCATACCCTTTAAAATCCCACCCAGTCTAATCTCACTCTCCTCACTCCTCACCTTTAATATCCCACTCAGTCTAACCTCACTCTCCTGCTCTCTCCCCATACCGTTTAATATCCCACCCAGTCTAATCTCACTCTCCTGCTCACTCCCCATCCCCTTTAATGTCCCCCCCAGTCTAATCTCACTCTCCTGCTCACTCCCCATAGCATTTAATGTCCCACCCAGTCTAATCTCACTCTCCTGCTCACTCTCCATAATCTTTAATATCCCACCCAGTCTAATCTCACTCTCCTGCTCACTCTCCATACCCTTTAATATCCCACCCAGACTAATCTCACTCTCCTGCTCACTCCCCATACCCTTCAATATCCCATCCAGTCTAATCTCACTCTCCTGCTCACTCCCCATATCGTTTAATATCGTACCCTGTCTAATCTCACTCTCCTGCTCACTCTCCATGCCCTTTAATATCCCACCCAGTCTAATCTCACTCTCCTGCTCAGTCTCCATAACCTTTAATATACCAGCCAGTCTAATCTCACTCTCCTGCTCACTCTCCATACCCTTTAATATACCAGCCAGTCTAATCCAACACTCCTGCTCACTCCCCATACCCTTTGATATCCCACCCAGTCTAATCTCACTCTCCTGCTCACTTCCCATACCATTTAATATTCCACCCAGTCTAATCTCACTCTCCTGCTCCCTCCCCATACCCTTTAATATCCCACCCAGTCTAATCTCACTCTCCTGCTCACTCCCGATACCCTTTAATATCCCAACCAGTCTAATCTCACTCTCCTGCTCACTCCCCATACCCTTTAATATCCCACCCAGTCTAATCTCACTCTCCTGCTCACTCCCCATACCCTTTAATATCCCAACCAGTCAAATCTCACTCTCCTCACTCCCAATACCCTTTAATATCCCACCCAGTCTAATCTCACTCTCCGCACTCCCCATACCATTTAATATCCCACCCAGTCTAATCTCACTCTCCTGCTCACTCCCCGTACCCTTTAATATCCCCCCCAGTCTAATCTGACTCTCCTGCTCACTCCCCATACCCTTTAATATCCCACCCAGTCGAATCTCACTCTCCTGCTCTCTCCCCATATCCTTTAATATCCCACCCAATCTAACCTCACTCTCCTGCTCACTCTCCATACCCTTTAATATCCCACCCAGTCTAATCTCACTCACCTGCTCACTCCCCATACCCTTCAATATCCCACCAAGTCTAATCTCACACTCCTGCTCATTCCCCATACCGTTTAATATCCCACCCAGTCTAATCTCACTCTCCTGCTCACTCCCCATTCCCTTTAATATCCCACCCAGTCTAATCTCACTCCCCATACCCTTTAATAACCCACCCAGTCTAATGTCACTCTCCTGCTCACTCTCGATACCCTTTAATATCCCACCCAGTCTAATCTCACTCTCCTGCTCACTCTCCATACCCTTTAATATCCCATCCAGTCTAATCCCACTTTCCTGCTCACACCCCATACCCTTTAATATCCCACCCAGTCTAATCTCACTCTCCTGCTCACTCTCCATACCATTTAATATCCCACCCAATCTAATCTCACTCTCCTGCTCACTCTCCATACCCTTTAATATCCCACCCAGTCTAATCTCACTCTCCTGCTCACTCCCCATACCCTTTAATATCCCACCCAGTCCAATCTCACTCTCCTGCTCACTCCCCATTCCCTTTAATATCGTACCCAGTCTAATCTCACACTCCTGCTCTCTCTCCATACCCTTTAATATCCCACGCAGTCTAATCTCTCGCCTGCTCACTCCCCACACCCTTTAATATCCCAGCCAGTCTAACCTCACTCTCCTGCTCACTCCCCATACCGTTTAATATCCCACCCAGTCTAATCTCACTCTCCTGCTCACTCCCCATACCCTTTAATATCCCACCCAGTCTAATCTCACTTTCCTGCTCACTCTCCATACCCATTAATATCCCACTCAGTCTAATCTCACTCTCCTGCTCACTCCCCAAACCCTTTAATATCCCACCCAGTCTAATCTCACTCTCCTGCTCACTCCCCATACCCTTTAATATCCCCCCAGTCTAATCTGACTCTCCTGCTCACTCCCCATACCCTTTAATATCCCACCCAGTCGAATCTCACTCTCCTGCTCTCTCCCCATATCCTTTAATATCCCACCCAATCTAACCTCACTCTCCTGCTAACTCTCCATACCCTTTAATATCCCACCCAGTCTAATCTCACTCACCTGCTCACTCCCCATACCCTTCAATATCCCACCAAGTCTAATCTCACACTCCTGCTCATTCCCCATACCGTTTAATATCCCACCCAGTCTAATCTCACTCTCCTGCTCACTCCCCATTCCCTTTAATATCCCACCCAGTCTAATCTCACTCCCCATACCCTTTAATAACCCACCCAGTCTAATGTCACTCTCCTGCTCACTCTCGATACCCTTTAATATCCCACCCAGTCTAATCTCAC
This sequence comes from Somniosus microcephalus, assembly GCF_052327205.1. Classification (NCBI taxonomy): domain Eukaryota; kingdom Metazoa; phylum Chordata; class Chondrichthyes; order Squaliformes; family Somniosidae; genus Somniosus; species Somniosus microcephalus. Next base: position 74,554,759 of record NC_140999.1, on the reverse strand, counting down.
TCTCCTGCTCACTCTCCATACCCTTTAATATCCCACCCAGTCTAATCTCACTTTCCTGCTCACTCTCCATACCCATTAATATCCCACTCAGTCTAATCTCACTCTCCTGCTCACTCCCCATACCCTTTAATATCCCACCCAGTCCAATCTCACTCTCCTGCACACTCCGCATACCCTGTAATATCCCACCCAGTCTAATCTCACTCTCCTGCTCACTCTCCATACCCTTTAATATCCCACCCAGTCTAATCTCGCTCTCCTGCTCACTCTGCATATTCTTTAATATCCAACCCAGTCTAATCTCACTCTCCTGCTCACTCTCCATACCCTTTAATATCCCACCCTGTCTAATCTCACTCTCCTGCTCACTCTCCATACCCTTTAATATCCCACCCAGTCTAATCTCGCTCTCCTGCTCACTCTCCATACCCTTTAACATCCCACCCAGTCTAATCCAACACTCCTGCTCACTCCCCATACCCTTTAATATCCCCCCAGTCTAATCTGACTCTCCTGCTCACTCCCCATACCCTTTAATATCCCACCCAGTCGAATCTCACTCTCCTGCTCTCTCCCCATATCCTTTAATATCCCACCCAATCTAACCTCACTCTCCTGCTAACTCTCCATACCCTTTAATATCCCACCCAGTCTAATCTCACTCACCTGCTCACTCCCCATACCCTTCAATATCCCACCAAGTCTAATCTCACACTCCTGCTCATTCCCCATACCGTTTAATATCCCACCCAGTCTAATCTCACTCTCCTGCTCACTCCCCATTCCCTTTAATATCCCACCCAGTCTAATCTCACTCCCCATACCCTTTAATAACTCACCCAGTCTAATGTCACTCTCCTGCTCACTCTCGATACCCTTTAATATCCCACCCAGTCTAATCTCACTCTCCTGCTCACTCTCCATACCCTTTAATATCCCACCCAGTCTAATCTCACTTTCCTGCTCACTCTCCATACCCATTAATATCCTACTCAGTCTAATCTCACTCTCCTGCTCACTCCCCATACCCTTTAATATCCCACCCAGTCCAATCTCACTCTCCTGCACACTCCGCATACCCTGTAATATCCCACCCAGTCTAATCTCACTCTCCTGCTCACTCTCCATACCCTTTAATATCCCACCCAGTCTAATCTCGCTCTCCTGCTCACTCTGCATATTCTTTAATATCCAACCCAGTCTAATCTCACTCTCCTGCTCACTCTCCATACCCTTTAATATCCCACCCTGTCTAATCTCACTCTCCTGCTCACTCTCCATACCCTTTAATATCCCACTCAGTCTAATCTCGCTCTCCTGCTCACTCTGCATACCCTTTAATATCCCACCCAGTCTAATCTCACTCTCCTGCTCACTCTCCATACCCTTTAACATCCCACCCAGTCTAATCCAACACTCCTGCTCACTCTCCATACCCTTTAATATCCCACCCAGTCTAATCTCACTCTCCTGCACACTGTCCATACCCTTTAATAGACTTCCCAGTCTAATCCAACACTCCTGCTCACTCCCCATACCCTTTAATATCCCACGCAGTCTAATCTCACTCTCCTGCTAACTGCCCATACCCTTTAATATCCAACCCAGTCTAATCTCACTCTCCTGCTCACTCTCCATACCCTTTAATATCCCACCCTGTCTAATCTCACTCTCCTGCTCACTCCCCAAACCCTTTAATATCCCACCCAATCTAATCTCACTCTCCTGCTCACTCCCCATACCCTTTAATATCCCACCCAGTCTAATCTCACTCTCCTGCTCACTCCCCATACCCTTTATTATACCACCCAGTCTAATGTCACTCTCCTGCTCTCTCTCCATAACTTTTAATATCCCACCCAGTCTAATCTCACTCTCCTGCTCAATCCCCATAACCTTTAATATCCCACCAAGTCTAATCTCACTCTCCTGCTCACTCTCCATACCCTTTAATATCCCACCCAGCCTAATCTCACTCTTCTGCTCACTCGCCATACCCTTTAATATCCCACCCAGTCTAACCTCACTCTCCTGCTCACTCCCCATACCCTTTAATAACCCACCCAGTCTAATCTCACTCTCCTGCTCACTCTCCATACCCTTTAATATCCCACCCAGTCTAATCCCACTCTCCTGCTCACTCCCCATACCCTTTAATATCCCACTCAGTCTAATCTCACTCTCCTGCTCACTCTCCATACCATTTAATATCCCACCCAGTCTAATCTCACTCTCCTGCTCACTCTCCATACCCTTTAATCTCCCATCCAGTTTAATCTCACTCTCCTGCTCTCTCCCCATACCCTTTAATATCCCACCCAGTCTAATCTCACTCTCCTGCTCACTCCCCATACCCTTTAATATCCCACCCAGTCTAATCTCACTCTCCTGCTCACTCCCCATACCCTTTAATATCGTACCCAGTCTAATCTCACTCTCCTGCTCACTCTCCATACCCTTTAATATCCCACCCAGTCTAATCTCTCTCCTGCTCACACCCCATACCCTTTAGTATCCCACCCAGTCTAACCTCACTCTCCTGCTCACTCCCCATACCCTTTAATATCCCACCCAGTCTAATCTCACTCCCCTGCTCACTCTCCATACCCTTTAATATTCCACACAGTCTAATCTCACTCTCCTGCTAACTCCCCATACCCTTTAATATCCAACCCAGTCTAATCTCACTCTCCTGCTCACTCTCCATACCCTTTAATATCCCACCCTGTCTAATCTCACTCTCCTGCTCACTCCCCAAACCCTTTAATATCCCACCCAATCTAATCTCACTCTCCTGCTCACTCCCCATACCCTTTAATATCCCACCCAGTCTAATCTCACTCTCCTGCTCACTCCCCATACCCTTTATTATCCCACCCAGTCTAATGTCACTCTCCTGCTCTCTCTCCATACCTTTTAATATCCCACCCAGTCTAATCTCACTCTCCTGCTCAATCCCCATACCCTTTAATATCCCACCAAGTCTAATCTCACTCTCCTGCTCACTCTCCATACCCTTGAATATCCCACCCAGCCTAATCTCACTCTTCTGCTCACTCGCCATACCCTTTAATATCCCACCCAGTCTAACCTCACTCTCCTGCTCACTCCCCATACCCTTTAATAACCCACCCAGTCTAATCTCACTCTCCTGCTCACTCTCCATACCCTTTAATATCCCACCCAGTCTAATCCCACTCTCCTGCTCACTCCCCATACCCTTTAATATCCCACTCAGTCTAATCTCACTCTCCTGCTCACTCTCCATACCATTTAATATCCCACCCAGTCTAATCTCACTCTCCTGCTCACTCTCCATACCCTTTAATCTCCCATCCAGTCTAATCTCACTCTCCTGCTCTCTCCCCATACACTTTAATATCCCACCCAGTCTAATCTCACTCTCCTGCTCACTCCCCATACCCTTTAATATCCCACCCAGTCTAATCTCACTCTCCTGCTCACTCCCCATACCCTTTAATATCGTACCCAGTCTAATCTCACTCTCCTGCTCACTCTCCATACCCTTTAATATCCCACCCAGTCTAATCTCTCTCCTGCTCACTCCCCATACCCTTTAGTATCCCACCCAGTCTAACCTCACTCTCCTGCTCACTCCCCATACCCTTTAATATCCCACCCAGTCTAATCTCACTCCCCTGCTCACTCTCCATACCCTTTAATATCCCACCCAGTCTAATCTCACTCTCCTGCCCGCTCCCCATACCCTTTAATATCCCACCCAGTCTAATCTCACTATCCTGCTCACTCCCCATACCATTAAATATGGTACCCAGTCTAATCTCACTCTCCTGCTCACTCTCCATTCCCTTTAATATCGTACCCAGTCTAATCTCACTCTCCTGCTCACTCTCCATAACTTTTAATATCCCACCCAGTCTAATCTCACTCTCCTGCTCTCTCCCCATACCTTTTAATATCCCACCCAGTCTAATCTCACTCTCCTGCTCACTCCCCATACCCTTTAATATCCCCCCCCAGTCTAATCTCACTCTCCTGCTCACTCCCCATACCCTTTAATATCCCACCCAGTCTAATCTCACTCTCCTGCTCACTCTCCATAATCTTTAATATCCCACCCAGTCTAATCTCACTCTCCTGCTCAATCTCCATACCCTTTAATATCCCACCCAGTCTAATCTCACTCTCCTGCTCACTCCCCATACCGTTTAATATCGTACCCTGTCTAATCTCACTCTCCTGCTCACTCTCCATACCCTTTAATATCCCAGCCAGTCTAATCTCACTCTCCTGCTCAGTCTCCATAACCTTTAATGTCCCACCCAGTCTAATCTCACTCTCCTGCTCACTCTCCATACCCTTTAATATCCCACCCAGTCTAATCTCACTCTCCTGCTCACTCCCCATAATCTTTAATATCCCACCCAGTCTAATGTCACTCTCCTGCTCCCTCTCCATACCCTTTAATATCCCACCCAGTCTAATCTCACTCTCCTGATCACTCCCCATACCCTTTAATATCCCACCCAGTCTAATCTCACTCTCCTGCTCACTCCCCATACCCTTTAATATCGCACCCAGTCTAATCTCACTCTCCTGCTCACTCCCCATACCCTTTAATATCCCACCCAGTCTAATCTCACTCTCCTGCTCACTCCCCATACCCTTTATTATCCCACCCAGTCTAATCTCACTCTCCTGCTCACTCTCCATACCCTTTAATATCCCACCCAGTCTAATCACACTCTCCTGCTCACTCCCCATACCCTTTAATATCCCACCCAGTCAAATCTCACTCTCCTCACTCCCCAGACCCTTTAAAATCCCACCCAGTCTAATCTCACTCTCCTCACTCCCCATAACCTTTAATATCCCACTCAGTCTAACCTCACTCTCCTGCTCTCTCCCCATACCGTTTAATATCCCACCCAGTCTAATCTCACTCTCCTGCTCACTCCCCTTCCCCTTTAATGTCCCCCCAGTCTAATCTCACTCTCCTGCTCACTCCCCATACCCTTTAATATCCCACCCAGTCTAATCTCACTCTCCTGCTCACTCTCCATAATCTTTAATATCCCACCCAGTCGAATCTCACTCTCCTGCTCACTCTCCATAGCCTTTAATATCCCACCCAGTCTAATCTCACTCTCCTGCTCACTCCCCATACCGTTTAATATCGTACCCTGTCTAATCTCACTCTCCTGCTCACTCTCCATACCCTTTAATATACCAGCCAGTCTAATCTCACTCTCCTGCTCAGTCTCCATAACCTTTAATGTCCCACCCAGTCTAATCTCACTCTCCTGCTCACTCTCCATACCCTTTAATACCCCACCCAGTCTAATCTCACTCTCCTGCTCACTCCCCATACCCTTTAATATCCCACCCAGTCTAATCTCACTCTCCTGCTCCCTCTCCATACCCTTTAATATCCCACCCAGTCTAATCTCACTCTCCTGATCA
>NC_140999.1:74518819-74548814 GCF_052327205.1 Somniosus microcephalus | reverse complement strand
TGGTATTAGATTGGGTGGGGGAGCGAGGGGGGAGAGTGGGATTAGACTGGGTGGGTGTGAGGGGGAGAGTGGGATTAGACTGGGTGGGGAGTGAGGGGAGAGTGGGATTAGACTGGGTGGGGAGTGGGATTAGACTGGGTGGGGAGCGAGGGGGAGAGTGGGAAAAGCCTTGACAATGTACAGACTTAGTGAACATAGCCTGGCCATCGGAAAAGGCACACCTGGCTGCCCAGAGAGGACAGGATATGCTCTCACTGCAGTCAGGGAGTGGTGGAGACAGAGATGCACTTCCTCACAACTTGTGAAAACTATCAGGACATAAAGGAGAATTTCTACCCAAAATTCACAAAAATATGCCCTGAATTCAAAAATTTGAATGACCACCAAAAACTCCCATATCTATTGGGGGACCACAGAAAATGTGTAACTATAGCGGCAAACTATGTTACAGCTTGCCACAAGCAGAGGAACAACCGAATGACCATTAAATCTAAGAAAAGATTATATGCATATTATATGTGTGTATATCTATGTATACATGGGTATACTTGTCTATACACTGCATGTCTAGATCTGTGTTTATGTGGTCAATCATACATGTATTTCTGTGCTTTGGCAACATAAGATATATCTTGTAATGCCAATAAAGCAATTTCATTTGAATTGAATTGACTGGGTGGGGAGTGAGGGGAGATTGGGATTAGACTGGGGAGTGAGGGGAAGAGTGGGAACAGACTGGGTGAGGAGTGAGTGCTGGAGTGGGATTAGACTGGGTGGGGTGAGAGGGGGAGAGTGGGATTAGTCTGGGTGGGGAGTGAGGGGGAGAGTGGGATTAGACTGGGTGCGGAGTGAGGGGGAGAGTGGGATTAGACTGGGTGGGGAGTGAGGGTGAGAGTGGGATTAGACTGGGTGCAGAGGGAGGGGTAGAGTGGGATTTGACTGGGTGGGGAGTGAGTGCGAGAGTGGGATTAGACTGGGTGGGGGAGAGAGGGGGAGAGTGGGATTAGACTGGGTGAGGAGTGAGTGCTGGAGTGGGATTAGACTGGGTGGGGAGAGAGGGGGAGAGTGGGATTAGTCTGGGTGGGGGAGTGAGGGGGAGAGTGGGAATAGACTGGGTGGGGAGTGAGGGGGAGAGTGGGATTAGACTGGGTGCAGAGTGAGGGGGGAGAGTGGATTAGACTGGGTGGGGAGTGAGGGGGAGAGTGGGATTAGACTGGGTGGGGAGTGAGGGGAGAGTGGGATTAGACTGGGTGGGGAGAGTGGGATTAGACTGGGTGGGGAGTGAGGGGGAGAGTGGGATTAGACTGGGTGGGGAGTGAGTGAGGGGGAGAGTGGGATTAGACTGGGTGGGGAGTGAGGGGGAGAGTGGGATTAGACTGGGTGGGGAGTGAGGGGGGAGAGTGGGATTAGTCTGGGTGGGGAGTGAGGGGGAGAGTGGGATTAGACTGGGTGGGGAATGAGGGGGAGAGTGGGATTAGACTGGGTGGGGAGTGAGGGGGAGAGTGGGATAAGACTGGGTGCAGAGGGAGGGGTAGAGTGGGGGTAGACTGGGTGGGGAGTGAGGGGGAGAGTGGGATTAGACTGGGTGGGGAGTGAGGTGGAGAGTGGGATTAGACTGGGTGGGGAGTGAGGGGGAGAGTGGGATTAGACTGGGTGGAGAGTGAGGGAGAGAGTGGGATTAGACTGGGTGGGGGGAGGGGGGAGGGGGGAGAGTGGGATTAGACTGGGTGGAGAGTGGGGGAGAGTGGGATTAGACTGGGTGGGGAGTGAGGGAGAGAGTGGGATTAGACTGGGTGGGGGAGTGAGGGGGAGAGTGGGATTAGACTGGGTGCAGAGGGAGGGGTAGAGTGGGGTTAGACTGGGTGGGGAGTGAGGGGAGAGTGGGATTAGACTGGGTGGGGAGTGAGGTGGAGAGTGGGATTAGACTGGGTGGGGAGTGAGGGGGAGAGTGGGATTAGACTGGGTGGGGAGTGAGGGTGAGAGTGGGATAAGACTGGGCGGGGGAGGGAGTGAGGGGGGAGAGTGGGATTAGACTGGGTGCGGAGTGAGGGGGAGAGTGGGATTAGACTGGGTGGGGAGTGAGGGAGAGAGTGAGATTAGACTATGTGGGGTGTGAGGGGAGAGTGAGATTACACTGGGTAGTGGTATTAGATTGGGTGGGGAGCGAGGGGGGAGAGTGGGATTAGACTGGGTGGGTGTGAGGGGGGAGAGTGGGATTAGACTGGGTGGGGAGTGAGGGGAGAGTGGGATTAGACTGGGTGGGGAGTGGGATTAGACTGGGTGGGGAGCGAGGGGGAGAGTGGGAAAAGCCTTGACAATGTACAGACTTAGTGAACATAGCCTGGCCATCGGAAAAGGCACACCTGGCTGCCCAGAGAGGACAGGATATGCTCTCACTGCAGTCAGGGAGTGGTGGACACAGAGATGCACTTCCTCACAACTTGTGAAAACTATCAGGACATAAAGGAGAATTTCGACCCAAAATTCACAAAAATATGCCCTGAATTCAAAAATTTGAATGACCACCAAAAACTCCCATATCTATTGGGGGACCACAGAAAATGTGTAACTATAGCGGCAAACTATGTTACAGCTTGCCACAAGCAGAGGAACAACCGATGACCATTAAATCTAAGAAAAGATTATATGCATATTATATGTGTGTATATCTATGTATACATGGGTATACTTGTCTATACACTGCATGTCTAGATCTGTGTTTATGTGGTCAATCATACATGTATTTCTGTGCTTTGGCAACATAAGATATATCTTGTAATGCCAATAAAGCAATTTCATTTGAATTGAATTGACTGGGTGGGGAAGTGAGGGGAGATTGGGATTAGACTGGGGAGTGAGGGGAAGAGTGGGAACAGACTGGGTGGGGAGTGAGCAGGAGAGTGGGATTTGACTGGGTGGGGGAGTGAGTGCGAGAGTGGGATTAGACTGGGTGGGGAGAGAGGGGGAGAGTGGGATTAGACTGGGTGAGGATGTGAGTGCTAGAGTGGGATTAGACTGGGTGGGGAGAGAGGGGGAGAGTGGGATTAGTCTGGGTGGGGAGTGAGGGGGAGAGTGGGAATAGACTGGGTGGGGAGTGAGGGGGAGAGTGGGATTAGACTGGGTGCAGAGTGAGGGGGAGAGTGGGATTAGACTGGGTGGGGAGTGAGGGGGAGAGTGGGATTAGACTGGGTGAGGAGTGAGTGCTAGAGTGGGATTAGACTGGGTGGGGAGAGAGGGGGAGAGTGGGATTAGTCTGGGTGGGGAGTGAGGGGGGGAGAGTGGGATTAGACTGGGTGGGGAGAGAGGGGGAGAGTGGGATTAGACTGGGTGGGGAGTGAGGAGGAGAGTGGGATTAGACTGGGTGGGGAGTGAGGGGAGAGTGGGATTAGACTGGGTGGGAGAGGTGGGATTAGACTGGGTTGGGAGTGAGGGGGAGAGTGGGATTAGACTGGGTGGGGAGTGAGTGAGGGGGAGAGTGGGATTAGACTGGGTGGGGAGTGAGGGGGAGAGTGGGATTAGACTAGGTGGGGAGTGAGGGGGAGAGTGGGATTAGACTGGGTGGGGAGTGAGGGGGAGAGTGGGATTAGACTGGGTGGGGAGTGAGGGGGAGAGTGGGATTAGACTGGGTGCAGAGGGAGGGGTAGAGTGGGGTTAGACTGGGTGGGGAGTGAGGGGAGAGTGGGATTAGACTGGGTGGGGAGTGAGGTGGAGAGTGGGATTAGACTGGGTGGGGAGTGAGGGGGAGAGTGGGATTAGACTGGGTGGAGAGTGAGGGAGAGAGTGGGATTAGACTGGGTGGGGGGAGGGGGAGGGGGAGAGTGGGATTAGACTGGGTGGAGAGTGGGGGAGAGTGGGATTAGACTGGGTGGGGAGTGAGGGAGAGAGTGGGATTAGACTGGGTGGGGGAGTGAGGGGGAGAGTGGGATTAGACTGGGTGCAGAGGGAGGGGTAGAGTGGGGTTAGACTGGGTGGGGAGTGAGGGGAGAGTGGGATTAGACTGGGTGGGGAGTGAGGGGGGAGAGTGGGATTAGACTGGGTGCAGAGGGAGGGGTAGAGTGGGGTTAGACTGGGTGGGGAGTGAGGGGAGAGTGGGATTAGACAGGGTGGGGAGTGAGGTGGAGAGCGGATTAGACTGGGTGGGGAGTGAGGGGGAGAGTGGGATTAGACTGGGTGGGGAGTGAGGGGAGAGTGGGATAAGACGGGGCGGGGAGTGAGTGAGGGGGAGAGTGGGATTAGACTGGGTGGGGAGTGAGGGGGAGAGTGGGATTAGACTGGGTGGGGAGTGAGGGGGAGAGTGGGATTAGACTGGGTGGGGAGTGAGGGGGAGAGTGGGATTTGACTGGGTGGGGTATGAAGGGGGAGAGTGGGATTAGACTGGGTGGGGAGTGAGGGGGAGAGTGGGATTAGACTGGGTGCGGAGCGAGGGGGAGAGTGGGATTTGACTGGGTGGGGAGTGAGGGGGGAGAGCGGGATTAGACTGGGTGGGGAGTGAGGGGGAGAATGGGATTAGACTGGGTGCGGAGTGAGGGGGAGATTGGGATTAGACTGGGTGGGGAGTGAGGGGGAGAGTGGGGATTAGACTGGGTGCGGCGGTGAGGGGGAGAGTGGGAATAGACTGTGGAGTGAGGGGGGAGAGTGGGAATAGACTGGGTGGGGAGTGAGGGTAGATTGTGATTTGACTGGGTGGGGAGTGAGGGGGAGAGTGGGATTAGACTGGGTGGGGAGTGAGGGGGAGAGTGGGATTAGACTGGGGGGGGTTGAGGGGGAGAGTGGGATTAGACTGGTTGGGGAGTGAGTGGGATTAGACTGGGTGGGGAGTGAGGAGGAGAGTGGGATTAGACTGGGTGAGGATTGAGGGGGGAGAGTATGATTAGACTGGGTGGGGAGTGAGGAGGAGAGTGGGATTAGACTGGGTGGGGAGTGTGGGATTAGACAGGGTGGGGAGCGAGGGGGGAGAGTGGGATTCGACTGGGTGGGGAGTGAGGGGTGAGTGGGATTAGACTGGGTGGGGAGTGAGGGAGAGAGTGGGGTTAGACTCGGTGGGGTGTGAAGGGGGGAGAGTGGGATTAGACTGGGTGGGGAGTGAGGGGGAGAGTGGGAATAGACTGGGAGGGGAATGAGTGGGAGAGTGGGATTAGATTGTGTGGGGAGCGAGGGGGAGAGTGGGATTAGACTGCGTGGGGAGTGAGGGTAGATTGGGATTAGACTGGGTGTGGAGTGAGGGGGAGAGTGGGATTAGACTGGGTGGGGAGTGAGGGGGAGAGTGGGATTAGACTGGGTGGGGAGCGAGTGGGATTCGACTGGGTGGGGAGTGAGTGCGATTCGACTGGGTGGGGAGTGAGGGGCAGAGTGGGATTAGACTGGGTGCGGAGTGAGGGGGGAGAGTGGGATTAGACTGGGTTGGGGAGTGAGGGGGAGAGTGGGATTAGACTGGGTGCAGAGGGAGGGGTAGAGTGGGGTTAGACTGGGTGGGGAGTGAGAGTGAGAGTGGGATTAGACTGGGTGGGGAGTGAGGGGGAGAGTGGGATTAGACTGGGTGGGGAGTGAGGGGAGAGTGGGATTAGACTGGGTGGGGAGTGAGGGGGAGAGTGGGATTAGACTGGGTGGGGTGGAGGGGGGAGAGTGGGATTAGACTGGGTGGGGAGTGGGGGAGAGTGGGATTAGATTGGGTGGGGAGTGAGGGGGAGAGTGGGATAAGACTGGGCGGGGAGTGAGTGAGGGGGTGAGTTAGATTAGACTGGGTGCGGAGTGAGGGGGAGTGTGGGGTTGGACTGGGTGCGGAGTGAGGGGGAGAGTGGGATTAGACTGGGTGCGGAGTGAGGGGGAGAGTGGGATCAGACTGGGTGCGGAGCGAGGGGGAGAGTGGGATTAGACTGGGTGGGGAGTGAGGGGGGAGAGCGGGATTAGACTGGGTGGGGAGTGAGGGGGAGAGTGGGATTAGACTGGGGTGGGGAGTGTGGGGGAGAGTGGGATTAGACTGGGTGGGGGAGTGAGGAGGAGAGTGGGATTAGACAGGGTGGGGAGCGAGGGGGGAGAGTGGGATTAGACTGGGTGGGGAGTGAGGGGTGAGTGGGATTAGACTGGGTGGGGAGCGAGGGAGAGAGTGGGGTTAGACTCGGTGGGGTGTGAAGGGGGAGAGTGGGATTAGACTGGGTGGGGAGTGAGGGGGAGAGTGGGATTACATAGAAACATAGAGATAGGAACAGGAGTAGGCCATTCGGCCCTTCGAGCCTGCTCCGCCATTCAATGAGATCATGGCTGATCTTCGTCTGAGATCATAGCTGATCTTACCAGTTCAGTACCCCGTCCCCGCCTTTTCTCCGTAACCCTTAATCCCCTTAGCCTTCAGAAATATATCCAATTCTCTCTTGAAAATATTTATTGAATTAGCCTTCACAGCCCTCTGTGGCAGGGAATTCCACAGGCTCACCACTCTTTGAGTGAAGAAATTCTTCCTCATCTCTGTTTTAAATGATTTGCCCGCTATTTTTAGACTGTGGCCCCTGGTTCTGTGCTCCCCTGCCATTGGAAACATTCTCTCTGAATTCAGCCTGTCCAGGCTTAGACCGGGTGCGGTGTGAGGGGGGAGAGTGGGAATAGACTGTGGAGTGAGGGGGGAGAGTGGGAATAGACTGGGTGGGGAATGAGTGGGAGAGTGGGATTAGATTGTGTGGGGAGCGAGGTGGAGAGTGGGATTAGACTGCGTGGGGAGTGAGGGTAGATTGGGATTAGAGTGGGTGTGGAGTGAGGGGGAGAGTGGGATTAGACTGGGTGGGGAGTGAGGGGGAGAGTGGGATTAGACTGGGTGGGGAGTGAGTGGGATTCGACTGGGTGGGGAGTGAGTGCGATTCGACTGGGTGGGGAGTGAGGGGGAGAGTGGGATTAGACTGGGTGCGGAGTGAGGGGGAGAGTGGGATTAGACTGGGTTGGGAGTGAGGGGGAGAGTGGGATTAGACTGGGTGCAGAGGGAGGGGTAGAGTGGGGTTAGACTGGGTGGGGAATGAGGGGAGAGTGGGATTAGACTGGGCGGGGAGTGAGGGGGAGAGTGGGATTAGACTGGGTGGGGAGTGAGGGGAGAGAGTGGGATTAGACTGGGTGGGGAGTGAGGGGGAGAGTGGGATTAGACTGGGTGGGGAGTGAGGGGGAGAGTGGGATTAGACTGGGTGGGGTGGAGGGGGAGAGTGGGATTAGACTGGGTGGGGAGTGGGGGAGAGTGGGATTAGACTGGGTGGGGAGTGAGGGAGAGAGTGGGGTTTGTCTGGGTGGGGAGTGAGGGGGAGAGTGGGATAAGACTGGGCGGGGAGTGAGTGAGGGGGTGAGTTAGATTAGACTGGGTGCGGAGTGAGGGGGAGTGTGGGGTTGGACTGGGTGCGGAGTGAGGGGGAGAGTGGGATTAGACTGGGTGCGGAGTGAGGGGGAGAGTGGGATCAGACTGGGTGCGGAGCGAGGGGGGAGTGGGATTAGACTGGGTGGGGAGTGAGGGGGAGAGCGGGATTAGACTGGGTGGGGAGTGAGGGGAAGAGTGGGATTAGACTGGGTGGGGAGTTTGGGGGAGAGTGGGATTAGACTGGGTGGGGACTGTGGGGGCGAGTGGGATTAGATTGGGTGGGGAGCGAGGGGGGAGAGTGGGATTAGACTGGGTGGGGAGTGAGGGAGAGAGTGGGATTAGACTGGGTGGGGAGTGAGGGGGAGAGGGGGATTAGACTGGGTGGGGAGTGAGGGAGAGAGTGGGGTTAGACTGGGTGGGGTATGAAGGGGGAGAGTGGGATTAGACTGGGTGCGGAGTGAGGGGGAGATTGGGATTAGACTGGGTGGGGAGTGAGGGGGGAGAGTGGGAATAGACTGTGGAGTGAGGGGGAGAGTGGGAATAGACTGGGTGGGGAGTGAGGGTAGATTGGGATTTGACTGGGTGGGGAGTGAGGGGGGAGAGTGGGATTAGACTGGGTGGGGAGTGAGTGGGATTAGACTGGGTGGGGAGTGAGGGGCAGAGTGGGATTAGACTGGGTGCGGAGTGAGGGGGAGAGTGGGATTAGACTGGGTTGGGAGTGAGGGGGAGAGTGGGATTAGACTGGGTGCAGAGGGAGGGGTAGAGTGGGGTTAGACTGGGTGGGGAGTGAGGGGAGAGTGGGATTAGACTGGGTGGGGAGTGAGGGGGAGAGTGGGATTAGACTGGGTGGGGAGTGAGGGGAGAGTGGGATTAGACTGGGTGGGGAGTGAGGGGGAGAGTGGGATTAGACTGGGTGGGGTGGAGGGGGAGAGTGGGATTAGACTGGGTGGGGAGTGGGGGAGAGTGGGATTAGACTGGGTGGGGAGTGAGGGAGAGAGTGGGGTTAGTCTGGGTGGGGAGTGAGGGGGAGAGTGGGATAAGACTGGGCGGGGAGTGAGTGAGGGGGTGAGTTAGATTAGACTGGGTGCGGAGTGAGGGGGAGTGTGGGGTTGGACTGGGTGCGGAGTGAGGGGGAGAGTGGGATTAGACTGGGTGCGGAGTGAGGGGGAGAGTGGGATTAGACTGGGTGCGGAGCGAGGGGGAGAGTGGGATTAGACTGGGTGGGGAGTGAGGGGGAGAGCGGGATTAGACTGGGTGGGGAGTGAGGGGGAGAGTGGGATTAGACTGGGTGGGGAGTGTGGGGGAGAGTGGGATTAGACTGGGTGGGGAGTGAGGAGGAGAGTGGGATTCGACTGGGTGGGGAGTGTGGGATTAGACAGGGTGGGGAGCGAGGGGGGAGAGTGGGATTAGACTGGGTGGGGAGTGAGGGGTGAGTGGGATTAGACTGGGTGGGGAGCGAGGGAGAGAGTGGGGTTAGACTCGGTGGGGTTGTGAAGGGGGAGAGTGGGATTAGACTGGGTGGGGAGTGAGGGGGAGAGTGGGATTACATAGAAACATAGAGATAGGAACAGGAGTAGGCCATTCGGCCCTTCGAGCCTGCTCCGCCATTCAATGAGATCATGGCTGATCTTCGTCTGAGATCATAGCTGATCTTACCAGTTCAGTACCCCGTCCCCGCCTTTTCTCCGTAACCCTTAATCCCCTTAGCCTTCAGAAATATATCCAATTCTCTCTTGAAAATATTTATTGAATTAGCCTTCACAGCCCTCTGTGGCAGGGAATTCCACAGGCTCACCACTCTTTGAGTGAAGAAATTCTTCCTCATCTCTGTTTTAAATGATTTGCCCGCTATTTTTAGACTGTGGCCCCTGGTTCTGTGCTCCCCTGCCATTGGAAACATTCTCTCTGAATTCAGCCTGTCCAGGCTTAGACCGGGTGCGGTGTGAGGGGGAGAGTGGGAATAGACTGTGGAGTGAGGGGGAGAGTCGGATTAGACTGGGCGGGGAGTGAGGGTTAGATTCGGATTAGACTGGGTGGGGAGTGAGGGAAAGTGGGATTAGACTGGGTGGAGAGTCAGTGAGGCGGAGAGTGGGATAAGAATGGGTGGAGAGTGAGCGGGAGAGTGGGATTAGACTGGGTGGGGAGTGTGGGGGAGAGTGGGATGAGACTGGGTGGGGAGTAAGGGGGAGAGTGGGATTAGACTGGGTGGGGAGTGAGGGGGAGAGTGGGATTAGACTGGGTGGGGAGTGAGTGGGAGATTGGGATTAGACTGCGTGGGGAGTGAGGGGGAGAGTGGGATTAGACTGGGTGGGGAGTGAGGGGGAGAGTGGGATTAGACTGGGTGGGGAATGAGGGGGAGAGTGGGATTAGACTGGGTGGGGAGTGAGTGGGAGATTGGGATTAGACTGGGTGGGGAGTGAGGGGGAGAGTGGGATTAGACTGGGTGGGGAGCGACGGGGGAGAGTGGGATTAGACTGGGTGCGTGTGAGGGATTAGACTGGGTGAGGAGTGAGGGGAGAGTGGGATTAGACTGGGTGGGCAACGAGGTGGGAGAGTGGGATTAGACTGGGTGGCTGTGAGGGGGAGAGTGGGATTCGACTGGGTGGGGAGTGAGGGGAGAGTGGGATTAGACTGGGTGGTGAGCGAGGGGGAGAGTGGGATTAGACTGGGTGGGTGTGAGGGGGAGAGTGGGATTAGACTGGGTGGAGAGTGAGGGAGAGAGTGGGATTAGACTGGGTGGGGGGGAGGGGGAGAGTGGGATTAGACTGGGTGGGGAGTGGGGGAGAGTGGGATTAGACTGGGTGGGGAGTGAGGGAGAGAGTGGGGTTAGTCTGGGTGGGGAGTGAGGGGGAGAGTGGGATTAGACTGGGGGGGGGTTGAGGGGGAGAGTGGGATTAGACTGGTTGGGGAGTGAGTGGGATTAGACTGGGGTGGGGAGTGAGGAGGAGAGTGGGATTAGACTGGGTGAGGATTGAGGGGGAGAGTATGATTAGACTGGGTGGGGAGTGAGGAGGAGAGTGGGATTAGACTGGGTGGGGAGTGTGGGATTAGACAGGGTGGGGAGCGAGGGGGGAGAGTGGGATTCGACTGGGTGGGGAGTGAGGGGTGAGTGGGATTAGACTGGGTGGGGAGTGAGGGAGAGAGTGGGGTTAGACTCGGTGGGGTGTGAAGGGGGAGAGTGGGATTAGACTGGGTGGGGAGTGAGGGGGAGAGTGGGATTAGACCGGGTGCGGTGTGAGGGGGGAGAGTGGGAATAGACTGTGGAGTGAGGGGGAGAGTGGGAATAGACTGGGGAGGGGAATGAGTGGGAGAGTGGGATTAGATTGTGTGGGGAGCGAGAGGGAGAGTGGGGTTAGTCTGGGTGGGAGTGAGGGGGAGAGTGGGATTAGACTGGGTGGGGAGTGAGGGGGAGAGTGGGATTAGACTGGGTGGGGGAGCGAGTGGGATTCGACTGGGTGGGGAGTGAGTGCGATTCGACTGGGTGGGGAGTGAGGGGCAGAGTGGGATTAGACTGGGTGCGGAGGTGAGGGGGAGAGTGGGATTAGACTGGGTTGGGAGTGAGGGGGAGAGTGGGATTAGACTGGGTGCAGAGGGAGGGGTAGAGTGGGGTTAGACTGGGTGGGGAGTGAGGGGAGAGTGGGATTAGACTGGGTGGGGAGTGAGGGGGAGAGTGGGATTAGACTGGGTGGGGAGTGAGGGGAGAGTGGGATTAGACTGGGTGGGGAGTGAGGGGGAGAGTGGGATTAGACTGGGTGGGGTGGAGGGGGAGAGTGGGATTAGACTGGGTGGGGAGTGGGGGAGAGTGGGATTAGACTGGGTGGGGAGTGAGGGAGAGAGTGGGGTTAGTCTGGGTGGGGAGTGAGGGGGAGAGTGGGATAAGACTGGGCGGGGAGTGAGGGGGAGAGTGGGATTAGACTGGGGGGGGTTGAGGGGGAGAGTGGGATTAGACTGGGTGGGGAGTGACTGGGATTAGACTGGGTGGGGAGTGAGGAGGAGAGTGGGATTAGACTGGGTGGGGATTGAGGGGGAGAGTGGGATTAGACTGGGTGGGGAGTGAGGAGGAGAGTGGGATTAGACTGGGTGGGGAGTGTGGGATTAGACAGGGTGGGGAGCGAGGGGGGAGAGTGGGATTAGACTGGGTGGGGAGTGAGGGGGAGAGTGGGAATAGACTGTGGAGTGAGGGGGAGAGTGGGAATAGACTGGGTGGGGAATGAGTGGGAGAGTGGGATTAGACTGGGTGGGGAGTGAGTGGGATTCGACTGGGTGGGGAGTGAGTGCGATTCGACTGGGTGGGGAGTGAGGGGGAGAGGGGGATTAGACTGGGTGCGGAGTGAGGGGGAGAGTGGGAATAGACTGTGGAGTGAGGGGGAGAGTGGGATTAGACTGGGTGGGGAGTGAGGGGGAGAGTGGGATTAGACTGGGTGGGGAGTGAGTGGGATTCGACTGGGTGGGGAGTGAGTGCGATTCGACTGGGTGGGGAGTGAGGGGGAGAGTGGGATTAGACTGGGTGCGGAGTGAGGGGGAGAGTGGGATTAGACTGGGTTGGGAGTGAGGGGGAGGGTGGGATTAGACTGGGTGCAGAGGGAGGGGTAGAGTTGGATTAGACTGGGTGGGGTGGAGGGGGAGAGTGGGATTAGACTGGGTGGGGAGTGGGGGAGAGTGGGATTAGACTGGGTGGGGAGTGGGGGAGAGTGGGATTAGACTGGGTGGGGAGTGAGGGGGGGCTGTGGGGTTGGACTGGGTGCGGAGTGAGGGGGAGAGTGTGATTAGACTGGGTGCGGAGTGAGGGGGAGAGTGGGATTAGACTGGATGGGGAGTGAGGGGGAGAGCGGGATTAGACTGGGTGGGGAGTGAGGGGAGAGTAGGATTAGACTGGATGGGGAGTGAGGGGGGAGAGTGGGATTAGACCGGGAGGGAAGCATGTGAGTGGAAGAGTGGGATTAGACTGGGTGGGGAGTTAAGGGGAGAGTGGGAATAGACTGGGTGGGGAGCGAGGGGAAGAGTGGGAATAGACTGGGTGGGGAGCGAGGGGAAGAGTGGGATTAGACTGGATGGGAAGTGAGGGGGAGAGTGGGATTAGACTGGGTGGGGAGGCGAGGGGAAGAGTGGGATTAGACTGGGTGGGGGAGTGAGGGGAGAGTGGATTAGACTGGGTGGGGAGTGAGGGGGAGAGTGGGATTAGACTGGGTGGGGAGTGAGGAGGAGAGTGGGATTCGACTGGGTGGGGAGTGTGGGATTAGACAGGGTGGGGAGCGAGGGGGGAGAGTGGGATTAGACTGGGTGGGGAGTGAGGGGTGAGTGGGATTAGACTGGGTGGGGAGCGAGGGAGAGAGTGGGGTTAGACTCGGTGGGGTGTGAAGGGGGAGAGTGGGATTAGACTGGGTGGGGAGTGAGGGGGAGAGTGGGATTACATAGAAACATAGAGATAGGAACAGGAGTAGGCCATTCGGCCCTTCGAGCCTGCTCCGCCATTCAATGAGATCATGGCTGATCTTCGTCTGAGATCATAGCTGATCTTACCAGTTCAGTACCCCGTCCCCGCCTTTTCTCCGTAACCCTTAATCCCCTTAGCCTTCAGAAATATATCCAATTCTCTCTTGAAAATATTTATTGAATTAGCCTTCACAGCCCTCTGTGGCAGGGAATTCCACAGGCTCACCACTCTTTGAGTGAAGAAATTCTTCCTCATCTCTGTTTTAAATGATTTGCCCGCTATTTTTAGACTGTGGCCCCTGGTTCTGTGCTCCCCTGCCATTGGAAACATTCTCTCTGAATTCAGCCTGTCCAGGCTTAGACCGGGTGCGGTGTGAGGGGGAGAGTGGGAATAGACTGTGGAGTGAGGGGGAGAGTCGGATTAGACTGGGCGGGGAGTGAGGGTTAGATTCGGATTAGACTGGGTGGGGAGTGAGGGAAAGTGGGATTAGACTGGGTGGAGAGTCAGTGAGGCGGAGAGTGGGATAAGAATGGGTGGAGAGTGAGCGGGAGAGTGGGATTAGACTCGGTGGGGAGTGTGGGGGAGAGTGGGATGAGACTGGGTGGGGAGAAAGGGGGAGAGTGGGATTAGACTGGGTGGGGAGTGAGGGGGAGA
Source organism: Somniosus microcephalus (assembly GCF_052327205.1). Lineage (NCBI taxonomy): Eukaryota > Metazoa > Chordata > Chondrichthyes > Squaliformes > Somniosidae > Somniosus > Somniosus microcephalus. The sequence continues at coordinate 74,535,399 of NC_140999.1, read as the reverse complement.
GTGGGATTAGACTGGGTGGGGAGTGAGTGGGAGATTGGGATTAGACTGCGTGGGGAGTGAGGGGGAGAGTGGGATTAGACTGGGTGGGGAGTGAGGGGGAGAGTGGGATTAGACTGGGTGGGGAATGAGGGGGAGAGTGGGATTAGACTGGGTGGGGAGTGAGTGGGAGATTGGGATTAGACTGGGTGGGGAGTGAGGGGGAGAGTGGGATTAGACTGGGTGGGGAGCGACGGGGGAGAGTGGGATTAGACTGGGTGCGTGTGAGGGATTAGACTGGGTGAGGAGTGAGGGGAGAGTGGGATTAGACTGGGTGGGCAACGAGGTGGGAGAGTGGGATTAGACTGGGTGGCTGTGAGGGGGAGAGTGGGATTCGACTGGGTGGGGAGTGAGGGGAGAGTGGGATTAGACTGGGTGGTGAGCGAGGGGGAGAGTGGGATTAGACTGGGTGGGTGTGAGGGGGAGAGTGGGATTAGACTGGGTGGAGAGTGAGGGAGAGAGTGGGATTAGACTGGGTGGGGGGGGAGGGGGAGAGTGGGATTAGACTGGGTGGGGAGTGGGGGAGAGTGGGATTAGACTGGGTGGGGGAGTGAGGGAGAGAGTGGGGTTAGTCTGGGTGGGGGAGTGAGGGGGAGAGTGGGATTAGACTGGGGGGGGTTGAGGGGGAGAGTGGGATTAGACTGGTTGGGGAGTGAGTGGGATTAGACTGGGTGGGGAGTGAGGAGGAGAGTGGGATTAGACTGGGTGAGGATTGAGGGGGAGAGTATGATTAGACTGGGTGGGGAGTGAGGAGGAGAGTGGGATTAGACTGGGTGGGGAGTGTGGGATTAGACAGGGTGGGGAGCGAGGGGGGAGAGTGGGATTCGACTGGGTGGGGAGTGAGGGGTGAGTGGGATTAGACTGGGTGGGGAGTGAGGGAGAGAGTGGGGTTAGACTCGGTGGGGGTGTGAAGGGGGAGAGTGGGATTAGACTGGGTGGGGAGTGAGGGGGGAGAGTGGGATTAGACCGGGTGCGGTGTGAGGGGGAGAGTGGGAATAGACTGTGGAGTGAGGGGGGAGAGTGGGAATAGACTGGGAGGGGAATGAGTGGGAGAGTGGGATTAGATTGTGTGGGAGCGAGAGGGAGAGTGGGGTTAGTCTGGGTGGGGAGTGAGGGGGAGAGTGGGATTAGACTGGGTGGGGAGTGAGGGGGGAGAGTGGGATTAGACTGGGTGGGGAGCGAGTGGGATTCGACTGGGTGGGGAGTGAGTGCGATTCGACTGGGTGGGGAGTGAGGGGCAGAGTGGGATTAGACTGGGTGCGGAGTGAGGGGGAGAGTGGGATTAGACTGGGTTGGGAGTGAGGGGGAGAGTGGGATTAGACTGGGTGCAGAGGGAGGGGTAGAGTGGGGTTAGACTGGGTGGGGAGTGAGGGGGAGAGTGGGATTAGACTGGGTGGGGAGTGAGGGGGAGAGTGGGATTAGACTGGGTGGGGAGTGAGGGGAGAGTGGGATTAGACTGGGTGGGGAGTGAGGGGGAGAGTGGGATTAGACTGGGTGGGGGTGGAGGGGGAGAGTAGGATTAGACTGGGTGGGGAGTGGGGGAGAGTGGGATTAGACTGGGTGGGGAGTGAGGGAGAGAGTGGGGTTAGTCTGGGTGGGGAGTGAGGGGGAGAGTGGGATAAGACTGGGCGGGGAGTGAGGGGGAGAGTGGGATTAGACTGGGGGGGGGTTGAGGGGGAGTGTGGGATTAGACTGGGTGGGGAGTGACTGGGATTAGACTGGGTGGGGAGTGAGGAGGAGAGTGGGGATTAGACTGGGTGGGGATTGAGGGGGAGAGTGGGATTAGACTGGGTGGGGAGTGAGGAGGAGAGTGGGATTAGACTGGGTGGGGAGTGTGGGATTAGACAGGGTGGGGAGCGAGGGGGGAGAGTGGGATTAGACTGGGTGGGGAGTGAGGGGGAGAGTGGGAATAGACTGTGGAGTGAGGGGGAGAGTGGGAATAGACTGGGTGGGGAATGAGTGGGAGAGTGGGATTAGACTGGGTGGGGAGTGAGTGGGATTCGACTGGGTGGGGAGTGAGTGCGATTCGACTGGGTGGGGAGTGAGGGGGAGAGGGGGATTAGACTGGGTGCGGAGTGAGGGGGAGAGTGGGAATAGACTGTGGAGTGAGGGGGAGAGTGGGATTAGACTGGGTGGGGAGTGAGGGGGAGAGTGGGATTAGACTGGGTGGGGAGTGAGTGGGATTCGACTGGGTGGGGAGTGAGTGCGATTCGACTGGGTGGGGAGTGAGGGGGAGAGTGGGATTAGACTGGGTGCGGAGTGAGGGGGAGAGTGGGATTAGACTGGGTTGGGAGTGAGGGGGAGGGTGGGATTAGACTGGGTGCAGAGGGAGGGGTAGAGTTGGATTAGACTGGGTGGGGTGGAGGGGGAGAGTGGGATTAGACTGGGTGGGGAGTGGGGGAGAGTGGGATTAGACTGGGTGGGGAGTGGGGGAGAGTGGGATTAGACTGGGTGGGGAGTGAGGGGGGGCTGTGGGGTTGGACTGGGTGCGGAGTGAGGGGGAGAGTGTGATTAGACTGGGTGCGGAGTGAGGGGGAGAGTGGGATTAGACTGGATGGGGAGTGAGGGGGAGAGCGGGATTAGACTGGGTGGGGAGTGAGGGGGAGAGTAGGATTAGACTGGATGGGGAGTGAGGGGGAGAGTGGGATTAGACCGGGAGGGAAGCATGTGAGTGGAAGAGTGGGATTAGACTGGGTGGGGAGTTAAGGGGAGAGTGGGAATAGACTGGGTGGGGAGCGAGGGGAAGAGTGGGAATAGACTGGGTGGGGAGCGAGGGGAAGAGTGGGATTAGACTGGATGGGAAGTGAGGGGGAGAGTGGGATTAGACTGGGTGGGGAGCGAGGGGAAGAGTGGGATTAGACTGGGTGGGAGTGAGGGGGAGAGTGGGATTAGACTGGGTGGGGAGTGAGGGGGAGAGTGGGATTAGACTGGGTGGGGAGTGAGGGGGAGAGCGGGATTAGACTGGGTGGGGAGTGAGGGGGAGTGCGGGATTAGACCGGAGGGAAGTATGTGAGTGGAAGAGTGGGATTAGACTGGGTGGGGAGTGAAGGGGGAGAGTGGGAATAGACTGCGTGGGAAGTGGGGGAGAGTGGGATTAGACTGGGTGGGGAGTGAGGGGGAGAGTGGGATTAGACTGTGTGGGGAGTGAGGGGGAGAGTCAGATTAGACTGGGGGGGAAGTGAGCGAGAGAGTGGGATTGGACTGGGTGGGGAGTCAGTGAGGGGGAGAGTGGGATTAGACTGAGTGGGGAGTGAGGGGGAGAGTGGGAATAGACTGGGTGGGGAGTGAGGGGGAGAGTGGGAATAGACTGCGTGGGAAGTGGGGGGAGAGTGGGATTCGACTGGGTGGGGAGTGTGGGGGGAGAGTGGGATTAGACTGGGTGGAGAGTGAGCGGGAGAGTGGGATTATACTGGATGGGCAGTGAGGGGGAAAGTGGGATTAGAATGGGTGGGGAGTGAGGGGGAGAGTGGGAATAGACTGGGTAAGGAGAGTGGGATCAGACCGGGTGCGGAGTGAGGGGGGAGAGTGGATTAGACTGGGTGGGGAGAGTGGGATCAGACCGGGTGCGGAGTGAGGGGGAGAGTGGGATTAGACTGGGTGGGGAGAGTGGAAGTAGACTGGGTGGGGAGTGAGGGGAGATTGGGATTATACTGTGTGGGGAGTGAGGGGGAGAGTTGGATTAGTCTGGCTGGGGAGAGAGGGGGAGATTGGGATTAGACTGGGTGCGGAGTGAGGGGAAGAGAGGGATTAGACTGGGTGGGGAGTGAGGGAGGGGAGAATGGGAATGGACTGGATGGGAAGTGAGGGAGAGAGTGACATTAGACTGGGTGAGGACCGAGGGGGGGAGTGGGATTAGACTGGGTGGGGAGTGAGGGAGGGGGAGAATGGGAATAGACTGGATGGGAAGTGAGGGGGAGAGTGGGATTAGCCTGGCTGGGGAGAGAGGGGGAGATTGGGATTAGACTAGGTGGGGAGTGAGGGGAAGAGATGGATTAGACTGGGTGGGGAGTGAGGGAGGGGGAGAATGGGAATAGACTGGGTGGGAAGTGAGGGAGAGAGTGGGCTTAGACTTGGTGTGGAGCGAGGGGGGGAGTGGGATTAGACTGGGTGGGGAGTGAGGGAGAGAGTGAGATTAGACTATGTGGGGTGTGAGGGGAGAGTGGGATTACACTGGGTAGTGGTATTAGATTGGGTGGGGAGCGAGGGGGGAGAGTGGGATTAGACTGGGTGGGTGTGAGGGGGAGAGTGGGATTAGACTGGGTGGGGAGTGAGGGGAGAGTGGGATTAGACTGGGTGGGGAGTGGGATTAGACTGGGTGGGGAGCGAGGGGGGAGAGTGGGTAAAGCCTTGACAATGTACAGACTTAGTGAACATAGCCTGGCCATCGGAAAAGGCACACCTGGCTGCCCAGAGAGGACAGGATATGCTCTCACTGCAGTCAGGGAGTGGTGGAGACAGAGATGCACTTCCTCACAACTTGTGAAAACTATCAGGACATAAAGGAGAATTTCTACCCAAAATTCACAAAAATATGCCCTGAATTCAAAAATTTGAACGACCACCAAAAACTCCCATATCTATTGGGGGACCACAGAAAATGTGTAACTATAGCGGCAAACTATGTTACAGCTTGCCACAAGCAGAGGAACAACCGATGACCATTAAATCTAAGAAAAGATTATATGCATATTATATGTGTGTATATCTATGTATACATGGGTATACTTGTCTATACACTGCATGTCTAGATCTGTGTTTATGTGGTCAATCATACATGTATTTCTGTGCTTTGGCAACATAAGATATATCTTGTAATGTCAATAAAGCAATTTCATTTGAATTGAATTGACTGGGTGGGGAGTGAGGGGAGATTGGGATTAGACTGGGGAGTGAGGGGAAGAGTGGGAACAGACTGGGTGGGGAGTGAGCAGGAGAGTGGGATTTGACTGGGTGGGGAGTGAGTGCGAGAGTGGGATTAGACTGGGTGGGGAGAGAGGGGGAGAGTGGGATTAGACTGGGTGAGGAGTGAGTGCTAGAGTGGGATTAGACTGGGTGGGGAGTGAGGGGGAGAGTGGGATTAGACTGGGTGCAGAGTGAGGGGGAGAGTGGGATTAGACTGGGTGGGGAGTGAGGGGGAGAGTGGGATTAGACTGGGTGGGGAGTGAGGGGAGAGTGGGATTAGACTGGGTGGGGAGAGTGGGATTAGACTGGGTGGGGAGTGAGGGGGAGAGTGGGATTAGACTGGGTGGGGAGTGAGTGAGGGGGAGAGTGGGATTAGACTGGGTGGGGAGTGAGGGGGAGAGTGGGATTAGACTGGGTGGGGAGTGAGGGGGAGAGTGGGATTAGTCTGGGTGGGGAGTGAGGGGGAGAGTGGGATTAGACTGGGTGGGGAGTGAGGGGGAGAGTGGGATTAGACTGGGTGGGGAGTGAGGGGGAGAGTGGGATTAGACTGGGTGCAGAGGGAGGGGTAGAGTGGGGTTAGACTGGGTGGGGAGTGAGGGGAGAGTGGGATTAGACTGGGTGGGGAGTGAGGTTGAGAGTGGGATTAGACTGGGTGGGGAGTGAGGGGGAGAGTGGGATTAGACTGGGTGGAGAGTGAGGGAGAGAGTGGGATTAGACTGGGTGGGGGGAGGGGGAGGGGGAGAGTGGGATTAGACTGGGTGGAGAGTGGGGGAGAGTGGGATTAGACTGGGTGGGGAGTGAGGGAGAGAGTGGGATTAGACTGGGTGGGGAGTGAGGGGGAGAGTGGGATTAGACTGGGAGCAGAGGGAGGGGTAGAGTGGGGTTAGACTGGGTGGGGAGTGAGGGGAGAGTGGGATTAGACTGGGTGGGGAGTGAGGTGGAGAGTGGGATTAGACTGGGTGGGGAGTGAGGGGGAGAGTGGGATTAGACTGGGTGGGGAGTGAGGGGAGAGTGGGATAAGGCTGGGCGGGGAGTGAGTGAGGGGGAGAGTGGGATTAGACTGGGTGCGGAGTGAGGGGGAGATTGGGATTAGACTGGGTGGGGAGTGAGGGGGAGAGTGGGATTAGACTGGGTGGGGAGTGAGGGGGAGAGTGGGATTAGACTGGGTGGGGAGTGAGGGGGAGAGTGGGATTTGACTGGGTGGGGTATGAAGGGGGAGAGTGGGATTAGACTGGGTGGGGAGTGAGGGGGAGATTGGGATTAGACTGGGTGCGGAGCGAGGGGGAGAGTGGGATTCGACTGGGTGGGGAGTGTGGGGGGAGAGTGGGATTAGACTGGGTGGGAAGTGAGGGGGAGAGTGGGATTAGACTGGGTGGGGAGTGAGGGGGAGAGTCAGATTAGACTGGGGGGGAAGTGAGTGAGAGAGTGGGATTGGACTGGGTGGGGAGTCAGTGAGGGGGAGAGTGGGATTAGACTGAGTGGGGAGTGAGGGGGAGAGTGGGAATAGACTGGGTGGGGAGTGAGGGGGAGAGTGGGAATAGACTGCGTGGGAAGTGGGGGAGAGTGGGATTCGACTGGGTGGGGAGTGTGGGGGGAGAGTGGGATTAGACTGGGTGGAGAGTGAGCGGGAGAGTGAGATTAGACTATGTGGGGTGTGAGGGGAGAGTGGGATTACACTGGGTAGTGGTATTAGATTGGGTGGGGAGCGAGGGTGGAGAGTGGGATTAGACTGGGTGGGTGTGAGGGGGAGAGTGGGATTAGACTGGGTGGGGAGTGAGGGGAGAGTGGGATTAGACTGGGTGGGGAGTGTGGGGGGAGAGTGGGATTAGACTGGGTGGAGAGTGAGCGGGAGAGTGGGATTATACTGGATGGGCAGTGAGGGGGAAAGTGGGATTAGAATGGGTGGGGAGTGAGGGGGAGAGTGGGAATAGACTGGGTAAGGAGAGTGGGATTAGACTGGGTGCGGAGTGAGGGGGAGAGTGGGATTAGACTGGGTGGGGAGAGTGGGATTAGACTGGGTGGGGAGTGAGGAGGAGAGTGGAAGTAGACTGGGTGGGGAGTGAGGGGAGATTGGGATTATACTGTGTGGGGAGTGAGGGGGAGAGTTGGATTAGTCTGGCTGGGGAGAGAGGGGGAGATTGGGATTAGACTGGGTGCGGAGTGAGGGGAAGAGAGGGATTAGACTGGGTGGGGAGTGAGGCAGGGGAGAATGGGAATGGACTGGATGGGAAGTGAGGGAGAGAGTGACATTAGACTGGGTGAGGACCGAGGGGGGGAGTGGGATTAGACTGGGTGGGGAGTGAGGGAGGGGGAGAATGGGAATAGACTGGATGGGAAGTGAGGGGGAGAGTGGGATTAGCCTGGCTGGGGAGAGAGGGGGAGATTGGGATTAGACTAGGTGGGGAGTGAGGGGAAGAGATGGATTAGACTGGGTGGGGAGTGAGGGAGGGGGAGAATGGGAATAGACTGGGTGGGAAGTGAGGGAGTGGGCTTAGACTTGGTGTGGAGCGAGGGGGGGAGTGGGATTAGACTGGGTGGTGAGTGAGGGAGAGAGTGAGATTAGACTATGTGGGGTGTGAGGGGAGAGTGGGATTACACTGGGTAGTGGTATTAGATTGGGTGGGGAGCGAGGGGGGAGAGTGGGATTAGACTGGGTGGGTGTGAGGGGGAGAGTGGGATTAGACTGGGTGGGGAGTGAGGGGAGAGTGGGATTAGACTGGGTGGGGAGTGGGATTAGACTGGGTGGGGAGCGAGGGGGAGAGTGGGAAAAGCCTTGACAATGTACAGACTTAGTGAACATAGCCTGGCCATCGGGAAAGGCACACCTGGCTGCCCAGAGAGGACAGGATATGCTCTCACTGCAGTCAGGGAGTGGTGGAGACAGAGATGCACTTCCTCACAACTTGTGAAAACTATCAGGACATAAAGGAGAATTTCTACCCAAAATTCACAAAAATATGCCCTGAATTCAAAAATTTGAATGACCACCAAAAACTCCCATATCTATTGGGGGACCACAGAAAATGTGTAACTATAGCGGCAAACTATGTTACAGCTTGCTACAAGCAGAGGAACAACCGATGACCATTAAATCTAAGAAAAGATTATATGCATATTATATGTGTGTATATCTATGTATACATGGGTATACTTGTCTATACACTGCATGTCTAGATCTGTGTTTATGTGGTCAATCATACATGTATTTCTGTGCTTTGGCAACATAAGATATATCTTGTAATGCCAATAAAGCAATTTCATTTGAATTGAATTGACTGGGTGGGGAGTGAGGGGAGATTGGGATTAGACTGGGGAGTGAGGGGAAGAGTGGGAACAGACTGGGTGGGGAGTGAGCAGGAGAGTGGGATTTGACTGGGTGGGGAGTGAGTGCGAGAGTGGGATTAGACTGGGTGGGGAGAGAGGGGGAGAGTGGGATTAGACTGGGTGAGGAGTGAGTGCTAGAGTGGGATTAGACTGGGTGGGGAGAGAGGGGGAGAGTGGGATTAGTCTGGGTGGGGAGTGAGGGGGAGAGTGGGAATAGACTGGGTGGGGAGTGAGGGGGAGAGTGGGATTAGACTGGGTGCAGAGTGAGGGGGAGAGTGGGATTAGACTGGGTGGGGAGTGAGGGGGAGAGTGGGATTAGACTGGGTGGGGAGTGAGGGGAGAGTGGGATTAGACTGGGTGGGGAGAGTGGGATTAGACTGGGTGGGGAGTGAGGGGGAGAGTGGGATTAGACTGGGTGGGGAGTGAGTGAGGGGGAGAGTGGGATTAGACTGGGTGGGGAGTGAGGGGGAGAGTGGGATTAGACTGGGTGGGGAGTGAGGGGGAGAGTGGGATTAGTCTGGGTGGGGAGTGAGGGGGAGAGTGGGATTAGACTGGGTGTGGAGTGAGGGGGAGAGTGGGATTAGACTGGGTGGGGACTGAGGGGGAGAGTGGGATTAGACTGGGTGCAGAGGGAGGGGTAGAGTGGGGTTAGACTGGGTGGGGAGTGAGGGGAGAGTGGGATTAGACTGGGTGGGGAGTGAGGTGGAGAGTGGGATTAGACTGGGTGGGGAGTGAGGGGGAGAGTGGGATGAGACTGGGTGGAGAGTGAGGGAGAGAGTGGGATTAGACTGGGTGGGGGGAGGGGGAGGGGGAGAGTGGGATTAGACTGGGTGGAGAGTGGGGGAGAGTGGGATTAGACTGGGTGGGGAGTGAGGGAGAGAGTGGGATTAGACTGGGTGGGGAGTGAGGGGGAGAGTGGGATTAGACTGGGTGCAGAGGGAGGGGTAGAGTGGGGTTAGACTGGGTGGGGAGTGAGGGGAGAGTGGGATTAGACTGGGTGGGGAGTGAGGTGGAGAGTGGGATTAGACTGGGTGGGGAGTGAGGGGGAGAGTGGGATTAGACTGGGTGGGGAGTGAGGGGAGAGTGGGATAAGACTGGGCGGGGAGTGAGTGAGGGGGAGAGTGGGATTAGACTGGGTGCGGAGTGAGGGGGAGAGTGGGATTAGACTGGGTGGGGAGTGAGGGGGAGAGTGGGATTAGACTGGGTGGGGAGCGAGGGGGAGAGTGGGATTAGACTGGGTGGGGAGTGAGGGGGAGAGTGGGATTTGACTGGGTGGGGTATGAAGGGGGAGAGTGGGATTAGACTGGGTGGGGAGTGAGGGGGAGAGTGGGATTAGACTGGGTGCGGAGCGAGGGGGAGAGTGGGATTTGACTGGGTGGGGAGTGAGGGGGAGAGCGGGATTAGACTGGGTGGGGAGTGAGGGGGAGAATGGGATTAGACTGGGTGCGGAGTGAGGGGGAGATTGGGATTAGACTGGGTGGGGAGTGGGGGAGAGTGGGATTCGACTGGGTGGGGAGTGTGGGGGGAGAGTGGGATTAGACTGGGTGGGAAGTGAGGGGGAGAGTGGGACTAGACTGGGTGGGGAGTGAGGGGGAGAGTCAGATTAGACTGGGGGGGAAGTGAGCGAGAGAGTGGGATTGGACTGGGTGGGGAGTCAGTGAGGGGGAGAGTGGGATTAGACTGAGTGGGGAGTGAGGGGGAGAGTGGGAATAGACTGGGTGGGGAGTGAGGGGGAGAGTGGGAATAGACTGCGTGGGAAGTGGGGGAGAGTGGGATTCGACTGGGTGGGGAGTGTGGGGGGAGAGTGGGATTAGACTGGGTGGAGAGTGAGCGGGAGAGTGGGATTATACTGGATGGGCAGTGAGGGGGAAAGTGGGATTAGAATGGGTGGGGAGTGAGGGGGAGAGTGGGAATAGACTGGGTAAGGAGAGTGGGATTAGACTGGGTGCGGAGTGAGGGGGAGAGTGGGATTAGACTGGGTGGGGAGAGTGGGATTAGACTGGGTGGGGAGTGAGGAGGAGAGTGGAAGTAGACTGGGTGGGGAGTGAGGGGAGATTGGGATTATACTGTGTGGGGAGTGAGGGGGAGAGTTGGATTAGTCTGGCTGGGGAGGGAGGGGGAGATTGGGATTAGACTGGGTGCGGAGTGAGGGGAAGAGAGGGATTAGACTGGGTGGGGAGTGAGGGAGGGGAGAATGGGAATGGACTGGATGGGAAGTGAGGGAGAGAGTGACATTAGACTGGGTGAGGACCGAGGGGGGGAGTGGGATTAGACTGGGTGGGGAGTGAGGGAGGGGGAGAATGGGAATAGACTGGATGGGAAGTGAGGGGGAGAGTGGGATTAGCCTGGCTGGGGAGAGAGGGGGAGATTGGGATTAGACTAGGTGGGGAGTGAGGGGAAGAGATGGATTAGACTGGGTGGGGAGTGAGGGGAAGAGATGGATTAGACTGGGTGGGGAGTGAGGGAGGGGGAGAATGGGAATAGACTGGGTGGGAAGTGAGGGAGAGAGTGGGCTTAGACTTGGTGTGGAGCGAGGGGGGGAGTGGGATTAGACTGGGTGGGGAGTGAGGGAGAGAGTGAGATTAGACTATGTGGGGTGTGAGGGGAGAGTGGGATTACACTGGGTAGTGGTATTAGATTGGGTGGGGAGCGAGGGGGGAGAGTGGGATTAGACTGGGTGGGTGTGAGGGGGAGAGTGGGATTAGACTGGGTGGGGAGTGAGGGGAGAGTGGGATTAGACTGGGTGGGGAGTGGGATTAGACTGGGTGGGGAGCGAGGGGGAGAGTGGGAAAAGCCTTGACAATGTACAGACTTAGTGAACATAGCCTGGCCATCGGGAAAGGCACACCTGGCTGCCCAGAGAGGACAGGATATGCTCTCACTGCAGTCAGGGAGTGGTGGAGACAGAGATGCACTTCCTCACAACTTGTGAAAACTATCAGGACATAAAGGAGAATTTCTACCCAAAATTCACAAAAATATGCCCTGAATTCAAAAATTTGAATGACCACCAAAAACTCCCATATCTATTGGGGGACCACAGAAAATGTGTAACTACAGCGGCAAACTATGTTACAGCTTGCTACAAGCAGAGGAACAACCGATGACCATTAAATCTAAGAAAAGATTATATGCATATTATATGTGTGTATATCTATGTATACATGGGTATACTTGTCTGTACACTGCATGTCTAGATCTGTGTTTATGTGGTCAATCATACATGTATTTCTGTGCTTTGGCAACATAAGATATATCTTGTAATGCCAATAAAGCAATTTCATTTGAATTGAATTGACTGGGTGGGGAGTGAGGGGAGATTGGGATTAGACTGGGGAGTGAGGGGAAGAGTGGGAACAGACTGGGTGGGGAGTGAGCAGGAGAGTGGGATTTGACTGGGTGGGGAGTGAGTGCGAGAGTGGGATTAGACTGGGTGGGGAGAGAGGGGGAGAGTGGGATTAGACTGGGTGAGGAGTGAGTGCTAGAGTGGGATTAGACTGGGTGGGGAGAGAGGGGGAGAGTGGGATTAGTCTGGATGGGGAGTGAGGGGGAGAGTGGGAATAGACTGGGTGGGGAGTGAGGGGGAGAGTGGGATTAGACTGGGTGCAGAGTGAGGGGGAGAGTGGGATTAGACTGGGTGGGGAGTGAGGGGGAGAGTGGGATTAGACTGGGTGGGTGAGGGGAGAGTGGGATTAGACTGGGTGGCGAGAGTGGGATTAGACTGGGTGGGGAGTGAGGGGGAGAGTGGGATTAGACTGGGTGGGGAGTGAGTGAGGGGGAGAGTGGGATTAGACTGGGTGGGGAGTGAGGGGGAGAGTGGGATTAGACTGGGTGGGGAGTGAGGGGGAGAGTGGGATTAGTCTGGGTGGGGAGTGAGGGGGAGAGTGGGATTAGACTGGGTGGGGAGTGAGGGGGAGAGTGGGATTAGACTGGGTGGGGAGTGAGGGGGAGAGTGGGATTAGACTGGGTGCAGAGGGGGGGTAGAGTGGGGTTAGACTGGGTGGGGAGTGAGGGGAGAGTGGGATTAGACTGGGTGGGGAGTGAGGTGGAGAGTGGGATTAGACTGGGTGGGGAGTGAGGGGGAGAGTGGGATTAGACTGGGTGGAGAGTGAGGGAGAGAGTGGGATTAGACTGGGTGGGGGGAGGGGGAGGGGGAGAGTGGGATTAGACTGTGTGGAGAGTGGGGGAGAGTGGGATTAGACTGGGTGGGGAGTGAGGGAGAGAGTGGGATTAGACTGGGTGGGGAGTGAGGGGAGAGTGGGATTAGACTGGGTGGGGAGTGAGGTGGAGAGTGGGATTAGACTGGGTGGGGAGTGAGGGGGAGAGTGGGATTAGACTGGGTGGGGAGTGAGGGGAGAGTGGGATAAGACTGGGCGGGGAGTGAGTGAGGGGGAGAGTGGGATTAGACTGGGTGCGGAGTGAGGGGGAGAGTGGGATTAGACTGGGTGGGGAGTGAGGGGGAGAGTGGGATTAGACTGGGTGGGGAGTGAGGGGGAGAGTGGGATTAGACTGGGTGGGGAGTGAGGGGGAGAGTGGGATTTGACTGGGTGGGGTATGAAGGGGGAGAGTGGTATTAGACTGGGTGGGGAGTGAGGGGGAGAGTGGGATTAGACTGGGTGCGGAGCGAGGGGGAGAGTGGGATTTGACTGGGTGGGGAGTGAGGGGGAGAGCGGGATTAGACTGGGTGGGGAGTGAGGGGGAGAATGGGATTAGACTGGGTGCGGAGTGAGGGGGAGATTGCGATTAGACTGGGTGGGGAGTGAGGGGGAGAGTGGGATTAGACTGGGTGCGGCGTGAGGGGGAGAGTGGGAATAGACTGTGGAGTGAGGGGGAGAGTGGGAATAGACTGGGTGGGGAGTGAGGGTAGATTGTGATTTGACTGGGTGGGGAGTGAGGGGGAGAGTGGGATTAGACTGGGTGGGGAGTGAGGGGGAGAGTGGGATTAGACTGGGGGGGGTTGACGGGGAGAGTGGGATTAGACTGGTTGGGGAGTGAGTGGAATTAGACTGGGTGGGGAGTGAGGAGGAGAGTGGGATTAGACTGGGTGAGGATTGAGGGGGAGAGTATGATTAGACTGGGTGGGGAGTGAGGAGGAGAGTGGGATTAGACTGGGTGGGGAGTGTGGGATTAGACAGGGTGGGGAGCGAGGGGGGAGAGTGGGATTAGACTGGATGGGGAGTGAGGGGTGAGTGGGATTAGACTGGGTGGGGAGTGAGGGGGAGAGTGGGGTTAGACTCGGTGGGGTGTGAAGGGGGAGAGTGGGATTAGACTGGGTGGGGAGTGAGTGGGAGAGTGGGATTAGACCGGGTGCGGTGTGAGGGGGAGAGTGGGAATAGACTGTGGAGGGGGAGAGTGGGAATAGACTGGGTGGGGAATGAGTGGGAGAGTGGGATTAGATTGTGTGGGGAGCGAGGGGGAGAGTGGGATTAGACTGCGTGGGGAGTGAGGGTAGATTGGGATTAGACTGGGTGTGGAGTGAGGGGGAGAGTGGGATTAGACTGGGTGGGGAGTGAGGGGGAGAGTGGGATTAGACTGGGTGGGGAGTGAGTGGGATTCGACTGGGTGGGCAGTGAGTGCGATTCGACTGGGTGGGGAGTGAGGGGCAGAGTGGGATTAGACTGGGTGCGGAGTGAGGGGGAGAGTGGGATTAGACTGGGTGCAGAGGGAGGGGTAGAGTGGGGTTAGACTGGGTGGGGAGTGAGGGGAGAGTGGGATTAGACTGGGTGGGGAGTGAGGGGGAGAGTGGGATTAGACTGGGTGGGGAGTGAGGGGAGAGTGGGATTAGACTGGGTGGGGAGTGAGGGGGAGAGTGGGATTAGACTGGGTGGGGTGGAGGGGGAGAGTGGGATTAGACTGGGTGGGGAGTGGGGGAGAGTGGGATTAGACTGGGTGGGAGTGAGGGAGAGAGTGGGGTTAGTCTGGGTGGGGAGTGAGGGGGAGAGTGGGATAAGACTGGGCGGGGAGTGAGTGAGGGGGTGAGTTAGATTAGACTGGGTGCGGAGTGAGGGGGAGTGTGGGGTTGGACTGGGTGCGGAGTGAGGGGGAGAGTGGGGTTGGACTGGGTGCGGAGTGAGGGGGAGAGTGGGATCAGACTGGGTGCGGAGCGAGGGGGAGAGTGGGATTAGACTGGGTGGGGTGTGAGGGGGAGAGCGGGATTAGACTGGGTGGGGAGTGAGGGGGAGAGTGGGATTAGACTGGGTGGGGAGTGTGGGGGAGAGTGGGATTAGACTGGGTGGGGAGTGAGGAGGAGAGTGGGATTCGACTGGGTGGGGAGTGTGGGATTAGACAGGGTGGGGAGCGAGGGGGGAGAGTGGGATTAGACTGGGTGGGGAGTGAGGGGTGAGTGGGATTAGACTGGGTGGGGGAGCGAGGGAGAGAGTGGGGTTAGACTCGGTGGGGTGTGAAGGGGGAGAGTGGGATTAGTCTGGGTGGGGAGTGAGGGGGGAGAGTGGGATTAGACCGGGTGCGGTGTGAGGGGGAGAGTGGGAATAGACTGTGGAGTGAGGGGGAGAGTGGGAATAGACTGGGTGGGGAATGACTGGGAGAGTGGGATTAGATTGTGTGGGGAGCGAGGGGGAGAGTGGGATTAGACTGCGTGGGGAGTGAGGGAAGATTGGGATTAGACTGGGTGTGGAGTGAGGGGGAGAGTGGGATTAGACTGGGTGGGGAGTGAGGGGGAGAGTGGGATTAGACTGTGTGGGGAGTGAGTGGGATTCGACTGGGTGGGGAGTGAGTGCGATTCGACTGGGTGGGGAGTGAGGGGGAGAGTGGGATTAGACTGGGTGCGGAGTGAGGGGGAGAGTGGGATTAGACTGGGTTGGGAGTGAGGGGGAGAGTGGGATTAGACTGGGTGCAGAGGGAGGGGTAGAGTGGGGTTAGACTGGGTGGGGAATGAGGGGAGAGTGGGATTAGACTGGGCGGGGAGTGAGGGGGAGAGTGGGATTAGACTGGGTGGGGAGTGAGGGGAGAGTGGGATTAGACTGGGTGGGGAGTGAGGGGGAGAGTGGGATTAGACTGGGTGGGGTGGAGGGGGAGAGTGGGATTAGACTGGGTGGGGAGTGGGGGAGAGTGGGATTAGACTGGGTGGGGAGTGAGGGAGAGAGTGGGGTTAGTCTGGGTGGGGAGTGAGGGGGAGAGTGGGATAAGACTGGGCGGGGAGTGAGTGAGGGGGTGAGTTAGATTAGACTGGGTGCGGAGTGAGGGGGAGTGTGGGGTTGGACTGGGTGCGGAGTGAGGGGGAGAGTGGGATTAGACTGGGTGCGGAGTGAGGGGGAGAGTGGGATCAGACTGGGTGCGGAGCGAGGGGGAGAGTGGGATTAGACTGGGTGGGGAGTGTGGGGGCGAGTGGGATTAGATTGGGTGGGGAGCGAGGGGGGAGAGTGGGATTCGACTGGGTGGGGAGTGAGGGGGAGAGTGGGATTAGACTGGGTGGGGAGTGAGGGGGAGAGGGGATTAGACTGGGTGGGGAGTGAGGGAGAGAGTGGGGTTAGACTGGGTGGGTTATGAAGGGGGAGAGTGGGATTAGACTGGGTGCGGAGTGAGGTGGAGATTGGGATTAGACTGGGTGGGGAGTGAGGGGGAGAGTGGGAATAGACTGTGGAGTGAGGGGGAGAGTGGGAATAGACTGGGTGGGGAGTGAGGGTAGATTGGGATTTGACTGGGTGGGGAGTGAGGGGGAGAGTGGGATTAGACTGGGTGGGGAGCAAGGGTAGATTGCGATTTGACTGGGTGGGGAGTGAGGGGGAGAGTGGGACTAGACTGGGTGGGGAGTGAGGGGGATAGTGGGATTAGACTGGGGGGGGTTGAGGGGGAGAGTGGGATTAGACTGGGTGGGGAGTGAGTGGGATTAGACTGGGTGGGGAGTGAGGTGGAGAGTGGGATTAGACTGGGTAGGGAGTGAGGGGGAGAGTGGGATTAGACTGGGTGCGGAGCGAGGAAGAGAGTGGGATTTGACTGTGTGCGGAGTGAGGGGGAGAGTAGGACTAGACTGGGTGGGGAGTGTGGGGGAGGGTGGGATTAGACTGGGTGGGGAGTGAGGAGGAGAGTGGGATTAGACTGGGTGGGGAGTGTGGGATTAGACAGGGTGGGGAGCGAGGGGGGAGAGTGGGATTAGACTGGGTGGGGAGTGAGGGGGAGAGTGGGATTAGACTGGGTGGGGAGTGAGGGAGAGAGTGGGGTTAGACAGGGTGGGGAGCGAGGGGGAGAGTGGGATTAGACTGGGTGGGGAGTGAGGGGGAGAGTGGGATTAGACTGGGTGGGGAATGAGGGAGAGAGTGGGGTTAGACTGGCTGGGGTGTGAAGGGGGAGAGTGGGATTAG